>NW_024082034.1:43809-267834 GCF_003009895.1 Hyaena hyaena | reverse complement strand
TCAGCATTTCTGTATCCCTTGGGTAAATTCCTAGCAGTGCTATTGCTGGGTCCTAGGGGAGTTCTATTGTTAGTTTCCTGAGGAACCTCCACACTGTTTTCCAGAGGGGCTGTACCAGTTTACATTCCCACCAACAGTGTAGGAGGGTGCCCGTTTCTCCACATCCTCACCAGCATCTAGAGTTCTCTGATTTGCTCATTTTAGCCACTCTGACTGATGTGAGGTGGTATCTCAGTGTGGTTTTGATTTGTATTTCCCTGATGAGGAGGGATGCTGAGCATCGTTTCATGTGTCTGTTGGCCATCTGGATGTCCTCTTACAAAATCTATTCTTAAATGATTGTCTTCCTAAGATTTATTTTCCCTATAATTACCAGTAACTCATAAATCTCCCCAAGGTCTAACTCTTTCTCAACAACCTTGTCTTCAAAAATATTTATACAGACACATCTTTTCAATTTGTTTTAATTAATATCCTTTGTACTGTTGGGATTGTTAGTTAACTGTTTTATCTGATTTCGGCCCGGGGTTTTCTGAATGCTCTTTGCATGAGTTCTCTTTATGATCTGCTTAGCAAAGAAGGCAGATGTCTGACTCTGAATAATCTTTGCTTCCCGTTTAGAAGACAAAGATGGTTGTAGGTCCTGGCTTATTAACCTGAGGGCTGTCTCCTCAGAGGGCTGAAGGTTAAGCCTGTCTGGTTGGTGTGGCGGCAGCAGCAGCAGGCGGAAACAGTAAGAGTTTGGGGGCAGAGATGAGGTCCCCCATGGCGTGACAGTCAGAACACTGGCTTTGCATTCTGAGACTGGGGCTTTTTGTCCTTTACTTGCTCATGCAAAATGTGTTACCTCTCCAGGCCTCAAGTTTCTTTATCCTAGAAATGGGAATATTAATACTTGATCACAAGAATATCTTGAGGATGATGTGACTGTTTGAACCCCCGCGCCCCACGTGGAAGAAGTCCACTGATGGTGTCCCTTCCTCACTTAGCCCTCCCGTCCTTCTATTACTATTAATACATATGTTGTTTCAATTCTTCTTTTAAATTTTTAATCTTTCTATCTTGAGATAATTGTAGACTTATATGCAGTTTAAGAAAAAACACAGAGCGCTCCCATATGTCCTTCATCCAGTTTCCCCTGATGGTAACTTCTTGGTCCCTTACAGTAGCATGTCACCACCAGGACGTGGGGGTTGCTTGAATCCACCCATCTTTTTGCATTTTGCCAGCTGTCCACGCACACATTTGAATGTGTGTATTTAGTTCCACGAAATTCCATCACATCCTTAGGTTTCGTCTACCTACCACCACCACGGCTGAGCCACATAATAGTTCCTATAGCACAGACAGCCCTCACTTACCCATTTGTACCACATCCACTTCCCTCCTCTCAGCCCCAGCCCTAACTCCTGGCAACCATGAATATATATATTCTCATTCGTAGAGGTTAGCCATCTCAAGAATGCTGTATAAATGGAATCACAGAATATGTAACCTTTTAGGACTGGCTTTCTTCACTCAGCATTACTCCCTGGAGATTCATCAAAGGTGTTGTGGGTACAGTTTCTTTTTATTACTGAGTAATACTCTCTGGTACGGATGTGTCACAGTTTAACTATTCACCCCTTGAAGATACCTGTATGTTTTTCCGGTGTTTAGCTATTATAAAGAAAGCTGTAATGAACATTTATGTCTGGGTTTTGAGTGGAAGTAAGTTTTCCCTTCTCTGGGATAAATGCCCACTAGTGCAATTGCTGGGTATATGGTAGTTGCATGTTTAGTTTTACAAAAATCACCAACGTGTTCTCTAGAGTGGCTGTGCCATTTTACTTTCCCACCAGCAATAATGAGTGGTCCCATTTCTCTGCATCCTTTCTAGCACTCAATGTCATCATGTTTTTTTAATTTTAGCCTTTGAAATGGGCATGTAGCAATACCTCATTGTGGTTTTTTTTAAGTTGCATTCTCCTATGGCTAACATTTTAAGTATCTTTTCATGTGCTTATTATCTGCCATCTGTATATCCTCCTTAATGAAGTGTCTCTTGTCTCTCTTCTGCCCATTTCCTAATTGGACTGTTTTGAGTTTTTATTGTTAACTTTTGAGAATTCTTTAAAAAAATTTTTTTTAATGTTTATTTATTTTTTTTATGTTTTATTTATTTCTAGGAGAGAGAGAGAGAGCATGAGCAGGGGAGGGTCAGAGAGAGAGGGAGTCACAGACTGAAACAGGCTCCAGGCTCTGAGCTGGCAGTCAGCACAGAGCCCGACGCGGGGCTCAAACCCACGAACCGCGAGATCATGACCTAAGCGAAAGTCGGACGCTTAACTGACTAAGCCACCCAGGCGCCCCTTTAATGTTTATTTTTGAAAGAGACAGAGACAGAGTGTGAGCAGGGGAGGGGCAGAGAGAGAGGGAGAACACAGAATCTGAAGCAGGCTCCAGGTTCTGAGCTGTCAGCGCAGAGCCTGATGCAGGGCTCAAACCCACGAGCCATGAGATTGTGACCTGAGCCGGTCAGATGCTTAACTGACTGTGCCACCCAGGCACCCTGAGAATTCCTTATGTAGCTTACATAGTAGTCCTTTGTTGGATATGTGACCTGTAACCTCAACTCTTTGAGGAATGAGACAGAGTAAACACTAAATCAGCAAACGATGAAACAAAAACCATTACTTTGTTTTCATTTTGTATCTGGTGGTGGGGAAAGGAGAGGGGATAGAAAATGGGGAAGAACTGCCTTCTAGTTTGCGAAAACACAAGTAAGGATTCCCATTCTTCACAGCATTCTGTGTATGCGCAAGCAGTAAGGTGGAATGGAAAGCAGAAGAATGTCTGAGACCTTGCTATAAAGCACAGTCACCGGTGACGTGCTGTTCACCCCTAAACTGGTGCAGCCAAGTCTGGTGTGAGAGTACCTGCTTCGGAAACTGCCCCCTCAGAGACCCTCGCAGGATCAATTTCATTTAAGCCACATCTCTGGGTAGACACGTAAAGATAAAGAAATGCTGACTCATTGCTATATCAGAAAAGTACCTCCTTTTGAAAGAGTTTGGAATGTAACACTTGTATGGCCTCAAGCCCTTGAGGCCTCAGATGAGAAGGAAAAAAATTATCTTGGTTCAAAACAATTGCTGGAGTAATTCAACATTCTTAAATCTATCTCCTCCAGAAAAATCTTTTAAATTAGAAATGTGAAAATAAACAGTTTTTCAGGCCAGGCTGGAGAATTGCCCATGAATATATATTAAAATCACTCTATTTGATTAATAAACGTCTGTGTGAGCCCAAGATTAAAGCAACATGCTGAGCTTATATAATATTTACTCCTGCTCTCCTGGTGTCTCCTAAAGCCCAGAAGACCCAAAACTGGGGCTGTCACTGCCTTAAATAGAATTATTAGAGCTTAATTCCCCCCTTACCTCAGATTGTACTGTGCCACCTTATCATGATGCATTTAATTCTCTTATATTCACTGTGTAATGGAGAATCAAAATTAAAGTTACAGGGCTGGTGGAAGTGATGGGCATCAGGACTGGATGCTGATCAGATATTCTTATTTAACACACAAAACTGCTGGTGTAAATGATATTGCAATAAATAGGCTTCAATTTAAAATGCAAGTGGCCGAGAGGAAACCTGGGAGCCATAAAATACTCTTCCCCTCCTCAAGGTTGTCCAAAGGGAAAAAAAGGACAAGGCTTTCAACTGGGTTGTTATCTTTACGATGCAATTTAATCTGGGATGCCACAAACACGTGGGGCAGGATTGTTAGGAAATAACATCATAAAGTATCAAGAAAGGGCTAAAGAAAACAGGAGAAACTGTTTTGTGGTTTTCTCACCCCTATGCATAGATATGAGAATATTATGTTAACCTGACTGGTCGTGGCCACGGGAACAGGAACTGCTTTAAGCCAGAGCTGGGTTGACACCTGCTCAGGATGCAGGTGGGGAGACCAAATGTGTACCGGATAGGTCGTGGGCACCAGACGTCTAATGTGCATCATCTCACTTAAGCCTCATAATAAATAACCTTGCAAAGTCAGGAGATGCTATTCCCCTGTTGCAGCTGGGGACATACAGGTTGAAGGAGTGAAATAAGTTGCTCAAGGTCACGCACTAGTGAGTGAGTGGGTTTGCGACCAAGGCTGACTTCAAAGCCAATGCTCTTTCCGTGACCCCATGGTCACAGGGAAGGGAACAATGTCTATGACTTCACTATTCTGCAATGCTGACTCTTGTGGGCTGTGGCATCTAAGGGAAAGCAGAAATAGGGATGAGAATCGCGGGACCCGGAAGCAAGCCAGGGCTGAGTGTGGTTGGGTAGCAGGCAGGGAGGAGTGTGTCCCGGCAGGCTGCCAGGCACAGGCAGGCCTCCCGGGTCCCACCTAGGCTGGGGCAGAGAGCAAGTCTGCACCCACTTCTGCTCCGTGTGTCTAGAAAGCTAGTGTTCTTCCTTCTGGAGGCATCCATTTAGTCATTCACAGGAGAAGCACAGAAGATAAACTCTGGACTGTAGTTTGGGACCATGAATCCACATCAGAGCAAAGCCAGGTAACAGAGCCTACAATTTACAATTTCTGAGCACTCGGAAAAAGGTGAGTGCTCAGAGCTGGCAAGAGTCATTTCGTTGTATGGTAGTTTCCAGATGAGCAGGCAAGTAACAGCCATGAAGGAGGAATCTTATCCAGGCACGTGACAAGGTCTCACAGTGAGGTGGGAAATACACCCTGAGCCACCTTGCTGCCAGGAGTCGTGCAGGGCTGTGCATGTGCCCCCAAGGCTGAGTCCTGCTGCCCTTGGTGAAGGGAGCCTGAAGTCTCAGTCAGCAGTCTTGGTGCCAGATGGCGGTCTGAGCTACCCAGGTACAGGTAGCTGAGAGTATTCTAGTAGCTGCTTTACCAGAGGCTCTCTGGGAATCCCTGTGCCAAGGGTCTTTCCATGGCCGAGGCTTCACCTATTAGACATCTGCTGGCCACCTGGTTCAGACTTTGAATGAGTCCGCTTCACCTTAAAGTCCACATTCCAGACTCCAAGGTCAAGCCTAGATCCCTTCCCACTTACGGCTAGGCCAGCCATACTTTCTGCTCTCACCAGATCTGGGTTTGAGACCTGCCATACCTGAGGCCTCGCAGAAGCCTGCTGAGGCATCTCTGCAGCATAGGGAGGAGAGAAGGCCACCCGCCCTGGGGGCTGAGGCCTGGGTTCGGGCTCCTCTCCCCATGTATCAGCTGTGGCATCGATAACCTTACCAAGCCTGTCTGCCTGTCTGTACAGGGAAGGACAACACTACCCCTGAACCCTGACCAACCTCTGCGCTCCAGTCCTTGCATACACAGTCACCGTGGCACGCAACACCCTCTGTTACGCTCGGGCTTTAAAGCACTCCTTCTTACCTCCACCTCCCCCTGGTCCCGTCTGAGCCACAGGCTCTCAGGAGTAGGACAGGAAGTAACCTGATCTTCAGAAAATCCTTCTGTGCTCAGAGGTTTGCATGTTATAAGGTTCTCTTCTCTTCTACCTCATGGTCATTTTCACAAGGTTATTTATTTCGACGCCCTGACTTGGCTGCCCACTCTGCCCGGACTCTACCACTCTGCCCTCTGTAATGGCACCTTCTCTGATCTCCTTCTTCACTGAGGGTTCATGGTCCCCCTGCCCCCATTAGCTTCTATCTACCAGTCCTGGAAAACTATGGTCAAACTTTGGCCTTCGCACTTGGCACACTGGGATCCTCTACATCTACAATCTGGCCACTACTGCGGTGCAATTTCCAAGTCCACACGGACAACCTAACACACTGGCTCTCTGCCCCCTCGTTAGCAAAGTGTTCTCTGCACCCTGAAGCCACTCATGGGTTCCTTTATGCACTGGACTCTGTAACCCCCAAGATGGCTACCGTCACTAATCCGTTCCTTCAGTTCTTGGCAGCCATGTGTTCTACCACGTATCTGATGAGACTCTGCATCTGCCTTGCTAGGGTCTTCAGCCACTCTTGACCCTGCCCTGCCCACCTCCTCTCTTCCCTCTCCTTCTGCACTTCCCTTTTGATCACTTGAGATCCCAGGTCAGTCCTTTCAATGATGCTCATGGCAGCACCCGAAGCCCCATGCTTCTGCATACCTCCATCACATCCAGCTAGCAGATGCCTTCCCTGGCTGAACCCAGAGACCTTCTTTCTCTGTGGTTGCCACAGAGCAACCAAAAGCTTCTGGAAGAAGCAGTCCCTGAAGCTTCTTGCATTGCTGACTAGTCACATGCCCTGCACGAAGGTGAGGTTCTGGCCCAGGTGGTCTCTTACCACACACCCACCATCTTCCCTCCTCCAGCCTCTGAGCTCCCAGCAACCCTCACTCTCAGCTGGGGACCATGCTGCCTATCTTGGAAGACAACAGAAGCCACACAGGGCATCTCTTCCTTTGTCCTGTCTGGCCCTGTTACAACAGAGCAGCAGCCTACGGCCAGTCTGTCCACCTGGGCTTGGGCTCCTAGTCACTCCCTATCACACAGCAACACCACCACAGAGGCTGAAGATCAGGCAACTGCGGCCTGAATCTGCCGCCCTGGGCGGGCATGTCTCACTTGGTCCACACAATGTAATTGTGTTTTATTTTTATTGAGTCAATATTTAATATTTTAGAACTTTTAAAAAAAAACTTAATTCTTATACAATTCAGGCTTAGGGAAAAATACCAAGAATATCACAAAAATTTTTGATATTCATTTCACCCAGATTCCCCAATGGTCATATTTACCACATTTGTTTTCTCTCTCTCTCTCTCTCTCTCTCTCTTCCCCTCTCTCCACATATACCCACATACATATTTTTTTTTCTGAACCAGATGAGTAAATTGTAGCATGATGTCTCTGTGTCCCTAATAACTTAGTATGTTTCCTTTAATTTTTTTTAATGTCTATTTACTTTTAAGAGAGAGATTGAATGAGAGCAGGGAAAGGGCAGAGAGAAGGAGACACAGAATCCAAAGCAGGCTCCAGGCTCTGAGCTGTCAGCACAGAGTCTGACCTGGGGCTTGAACCCATGTACAGCGGGATCATGACCTGAGCTGAAGTCGGACACTCAACCGACTGAGCCACCCAGGGGCCCCAGCATGTTTCTTGAAACAAAAATATTCTTTTACGTAACTACAGTAAAGTAATACAAATTGAGAAGTTAACATTGATACAATACTGTTAGCTAACTTACAGAAGCAATTCATATTTCCCCACCAAATTTCCACTGATGTCTATTATAGTAATAAACATTCAACCCATGGTCTGTAGACCACATTTAGCCATCCTGTCTGTTTAGCTATTCCACCATCTAGAATAGCTCTTCAGTCTGCCCGTCGTGACACTGACATTTCATACAGGCTGATTATTTTGTAGACTGCCTCTTGCTTCAGCTTTGTCTGATGTTTCCTCAGGAGGAGACTGAGGCTGCACACTTGTGGCGGGAACAGCACAGCAGCCATGGTGAGTGTGTGCCCTTCTCAGTACATCAGGTCAGGAAACACCCCGTCATTACCTCCCATCCTGCTGACGTCAGCTCCGATCATTTGGTGAAGGTGGTATCTGCTGGATTTCTCTGCTGTAAAGTTATGATTTTTTTCCTTTCTGATTAGTAAGTCTATTGTCAGGAGCCACTCTGTGGGCATGTAAATATCTTATTTCAACCCACTAGTTTTAGAACCCATAATGGTTCTTGCTTCAATCAATTATTATGTGGTTGCCAAATGGTGATTTTCTAGCTCTGTCTTTCTTTCTGTGTTTATTTGTTAGCATTCAACTGTAAGAAAAAGCTTTCTTGTCTCTCCCTTTATTTGTTTGTTCATTTAACTAACTTAGTAAGTTGATTTACATCAGTTTAGATTAATGGACTATTACTTTACTCAGTGAGTTATACTCCCTTACTTCCTTATTTATTTTTATGCTCAAATTGTCCTAGATTTTATCAGTGGGAACTCCTTCAAGCTGGCTCCTGTGTGCTTTTGCTATGTCCCCATTATTTGAGCACTTTCTTATTTTTTGGTTCTGCAAGATATTCCAAGTTCATCTTATACTTTCCCTGCCCCAGCCCCAGAATCAGTCATTTTTCTTAAGAGCCCTTTTGCTACAGAATGGTATTTAGAAGCCAAGATTAGAATGCTAGGTTGTACTACTGCTACTGGGATGTAATTATGTCTAGACCTTCTCAGCAGATAAGGAATAAGATATAGATGTATGTGTGTCTGCATACATGCTGACAGACACATCCGTCTGTCTTTCTACCTATCTTTTCTATCCACGAAGTCACACTAATACCGTTAATTCCAATGTCACATTACTAGGGTATTTCTATTTCTATGTTCCCTCTGTGTATATTTGTAAGTACGTTGTGTTGGTAACAGTTTTCGATTTTGATTATCCACAGATATTTATTTACTTATCACTTAATTCTAGGATACAAAAAGTTTTGGAATTGCTAGTCTGAGACTCTGGGGAAAAGGAACCTGTTTATTAGAGTTGTATATTTGTTTACACTTGAATATTTAGTTTCTCATACTTTGCAATCACAGGCAATGCGGCAACCAATAATCTCTGACACATGACCATTCATATTTGCAGCTTCCCTTACAAAAGCAGAAGGTATGGCTACTCCCTCTCTGGACAGGGCACACATGCTCCCTTCAGGGTAGCTAGTCCAGGTGCTCTCTCTGACTTTAACTAGAAATAATTCCTCCTTGCTCCTGCACATCGAAACCCCACTCACCGGGACCTGGCCATTCCTGTAAGTGTCTCCGGTTCTCCTTTCTCATTCTCTCCAACCTGGTTGTCAGTGATACTGTGTCAGTAAAAGCATCTTCACAGAGAATTAACTGCATGCTGCTAAAGCCCACAGATGCGGGTTTTCAGTCTTCATCTACCTTGACTTCCTAGTAGTATTAGGTGCCAAGACCTCTTGTCTTCCCTTTCTAATGTGACCAAAACAGCTCTGGTTCCTAACTGCCCCTCAGCCTCCTGGGCTCCCTTGCAGGCACATCCTTTGTGGGGCTGCAAAACGCTGCAGCCCCTCGGGCCTTACCTCGCCCTGTAATTCACCCGCTCTCTGATCTCATTTACCCCTGTGACTTGCGAATGTCCACCTCCAGGCCTGTCTTCTCCGACTCTCATCACCACCTTTCTTCATGCGGTTCATGGGTCTCTCCACCCAGCATGTCTGAAGCTGAACTTGTCCCTTGCCCAAGTCTGGTCCACATCCAGGACTCTTTCTTTCTCAGCAAGTGGCACATTCTCCCCATCAGATCCAGTCCATCATCAGGTCAACTTTACCTTCTTGTAACCTTCCACATCTGTCACCTTCTCTTCATGGTCTCTTATCAAAAGTGCTGTTTCAGGGGCATCTGGGTGGTTCAGTCAGTTGAGTGTCTGACTTCGGTTCAGGTCGTGATCTTACAGCTCGTGATCTTACAGCTCGTGAGTGCAATCATGACCTGAGCCAAAATCAAGAGTCGGAAGCTCACCCGACTGAGCCACCATGTGCCCTTCATACGCACTTTTCTATGCCAAGAATGCCCTGCATCCTCTGACCCCAGCCAACCTCACTTTTAACTTAAAAAGTGCCTCATTCTTCTTCTCTAGCTCAATCCTTACATATCCACAGACACTTTCCCTGATTTCTTACTACGCTGAACAGCCTCACTGTTCACACTGAGAACATCAGAGCTTCTGGTCAGTCATCTGAGTAATTTTACGTCTGTGGAATTTGATTAATGTCGGCCTCCCTGTTATGGACTGAATGCTTGTGACTCCCCCTCTAAGTTCATATGTTGAGACTGTACTGATGTGATGGCATTAGGAGGTGTGGCCTCTGGGAGGTGACTAGGATTAGATGAGGTCATGGGCGTACAGCTCCCACGAATGGGATTAGCGCTCTGATAAGAGTCACAGGAGGGCCTCCTCCCTCTCTCTGCCGTCCACCTTGTGCACATACAACGTGAAGTCGGCCATCTGCAGCCTGGAAGGGCTCTCAACAGAACCTGACCCTGCAGGGCACCCTGATATCAGACTTCCAGCCTTTAGAACTATAGGAATAAATGTATTTGGGGCATGTGGGGGGCTTGTCAGTTAAGCGGCTGACTCTTGGTTTGGGCTCAGATCACGATCTCACAGTATGGTTTGTGGGTTGGGGCCCTGCATTGGGCTCCGTCTGTGCTCACAGCAGAGCCTGCTTGGGATTCTTTCTGTTCTTTCCCTGCATGTGTGCATGCACTCTCTTTAAAAATAAACTAAAAATAATGTATTTGGTTTGCTTGCAAACCACCCTATCTATGATATTTTTGCTTACAGCAGCCTGAATGACTAAGGCACTCCCCCAGGAACACAGGGACCACTTCTGCTCCCAGGTGTCTCTTCATCTAGCAAGTTCCCAGCACAGGCAGGCACTCACGGAACACGAGGAATGACTGAGGCAGCATGGTGTGGTTACAGGCACACACTGCAGGGCATCTGGCTCTCTGGCTTACTGGCTGTGTGACCCTGGGCAGGTGACTTAATCTCTCTGAGCTTCAGCTTGCTCATCTGTAAAACAGGGAGAGTAACAGTCCCCACCTTGGAGGGTAGTAATGAAGGTTAAATAACCCCATGGAATGCACTTACTATCTGGCAAATAGTAAGGAAGATGTACATCTGTTAAACACGTGAACAGTCGCTAAATGAGTGAGTTTAATTAAACTGAAAGAAACTTTGATTTGAAAAAAGACATACAAGTGACTGTTATTAAAATATAGGAAATACAGGCCAACAGCCAAATCCTATTGCCTAGAAATAAACCTTCTAAGTAACAGAAAACAGGATTTAAATTTAATTCAACCTCCATTAGTAAGTTTGTGACTACATGTTGGGAAAACAACTACTTACATCTGGGAATACATCCAACATCTCAAAAGAAATGCAGGCTTGGATTCTTAATATATTCAATGAACACTGTAGGTATGTCTCATGGCGTCGACTAGTCATATGTCGGCCTGCATAATTTCTGTCAAAAATCAGCAAACTAAGAATAAAAATCCCAAATGAACTTTTTAAAACCAGTCACCCCCACTACTCAAATTCATCCATCAAGCCGCTGAGAATCTTCTCTGCGAGAGCCTCACACAACTTGCAGTACAAAGCAGGAAGGACCTATTGGTAAAGGACCACACTATAAATACAAAGGTCCACCGGCCTCATGTGTTCGTACTGGCCTATATCTTGTTCCCAAACATGCTCTCAAGTAAAGGAGTGTGAGATAAGAGCTGGTTCCGCGTTTTCTCCTTTGGGCTCGTATGACTGCCGGTGTATTAACAATGAAAATCCGCAGAGCTACGTTTCATCTAATGGATAGTTTTCATCATGAAGCGGTGTGTTGTCACAGGACTAGAGACAGAAGTTTTGCTATATTGCCTCTGTTGGTTTGTAAGTTTTGTTGTTTGGGGAGAAGCAGGAAGAAGGAAACAAAGGAAGGACAGTTGCAGCTTGGAGAAGGGACACTTATGAGAGGGGAAAGAACTCCAAACAGAAAGCTGTTAGAGACGCTGTTCATTTCTCCTTAAAGGTACCAAACAAATGTTTAGCTGGTTTAATCCAATTTATATGCATGCAGTATCGAATTACAGTTGTGAGTTGTCTTAGTGAAAATACACCAACAGAAGGGACATGCACTTTTCTTTGTGAAAAAAGAAAGTCAGCTGTGGGGCCAGATTTTCATCCAGCTTTAATCGTGAGCTGATTCTGATTGAGGGAAAAGGCACTGTTTAAATATATGTCCCTGGAGAGACGATGGGGGTCGGGTTATGGCTTGGTGCATAGATCTGTTGGCTGTTGGCAGCTGCTGCCAGTGACTGGGGCTGTGGGTAGGAGGAGATGATGCCTGACTGCACAGAGAAAGGAAATTCACAGCACACAGCCCTCATGGTGGCAGGAAAGTTCCCTTCTCCAAGACCTGGGTCCTCCCTGCTTTATCAGCCTCCTCTCCCTCCCAAATACTGGAATGTGATTCTCTTCCACCTCCATGTTTACCCATACTGCGTTCTCTATCCATAATGCCCCCAAACTTGTCTCTCACATTGCCAAGCCTTGAGTGTCACCTCCCCCAAGAGGCCTCCCCCACCTGTGAGGTGGGAAATGCCCCTCCTTTGTACCCAGTGCCTCAGTTGCCAGCTACCATGTGTCTCACTGTCTAAGGGAGGCAGACAGTCCAGTCCCACAGAGGTAAAATTCCTCAGGTGACCTCGGCTACTCATGCATTCCTGTTGAGCAGGGGGTGCACTTTAATCAGCTCTATTTCTGGCAACAATGCCTGGTCTGGAGAAGGTGCAGTAAATATCTGTGGGATGCTGAAAGGTGTCAACCCAATGTATAACATTCAAAGACACAAGCAAGAGACAATATTCTGAACTTTCAAAAGTGACCAAGTACTTTCCATAGAAGCATGACTGAGAATAAAGGAAAGAAAGTGCTTGAGGTCATTCATAACCAAAGCCCTCCCACCTACAAATACCCTGATTGATAGAAATAATATATAATATAGATATATAATGTGTCCAGGATTGATTATCCATGCCTTTGGTGGTCACCATGATCTTAGGAGATCAGGAACACTCTCTGACACCTCGCGGGGCCATGCCAGAGCCTTCCTTCCCAGGCAGCAAAAAGAGAGTCTGCAACTACATCAATGGATGCTTATGTCCCCCAAACGGTACAGATGAAGATGCCTGTCTGTGAAGTGACACATTCCACAATGCAGACCGCTTACTCTATCCTGATGAGCCACAGCAAAGACAACACCCATGAAGCCAGCAGGTATTTCTGATGAGTCAAGGTTGGCAGGAAAAGCCACGTAGCAGCTAAGAGTCAAACAGATGTTTATATCAAGTCAAGCAGAGGGTATATATCCTGAAAAGAACATTATTCCACACACCGTTTCAAGATTTATAGGGAAATAAATTTCTTCTTACTTCCAAATAGAAATGTTCTTTTTCCCCCACACACTTGCTTTAGGATAAATTTTGTGAAGTGGAATTGCTAGACCAAGAGTATATGCTTTCTTTCTGGGAGATAAGGACACTTTTCATTTTAACACAAAAGCAATTACTGACCTTAAAAATTAATAATTCTTTAATACATCTACCAACCAGTTGGCCAGTCTTCAGATTTCCCCAACTCTTACATGAATATCATTTTATAGCTGACTTGAATCAAGATTCAAATAAGGTCCATACATGGTATTATTTCATGTGTCTTAAATCTCTTGAATTATACAGTTTCCAATTCTTCTTTCTCACTGTTTGTTTGTTAAAGAAATTGGGTCATATGTTCTACAGAATTTATCACATTTTATATATAACTGAAGCAGCCTTGTAGAATCTTTTTTAAGTTTGGTATTTTTTATTGAGGTAAAATTGACATATATTAACCCAAACATATTTAAAGGGTATAATTTAGCAAGTTGTAACATGTATACACCCAAGAAACCAACACAACAATCAAGATAATGAACACACTATCATCCCCCAATGTTTTCCTTGTGCCATTTAAAAACATTTTTTTTAATGTTTATTTATGTTTTGAGAGAGAGCGAGCAAGTGAGAGTGAGCATGAGCGTATGTGTGGGGGAGGGGCAGAGAGCAAGGGAGACGAAAAGTCTTAAGCAGACTCCAAGCTCTGAGCTATCAGCACTGAGCCTGACGCAGGGCTAGAACTCATGAACTGCGAGATCATGATCTGAGCTGAAGTTGGGCACTTAACCTACTGAGCCACACAGGTGCCCCTCCTTGTGCCATTTTGTAATCCTTCCCTCCTGCCCCATACCACCCCCCTACCACCCAACTACTAATCTGATTGCTGTCACTGTAGATTAGTTTGTAACTTCTAGAATTTTTTACATACAGAATACATAAAAATATGTCTCTTTTTTGGTCTGGCTTCTTTCAGCATAATGATTTTGAGATTCATCTATGTTTTGGGTTCATTCTTCTTTGTTGCCGAGTACTATTCCACTGTGTGGATAAACCACCATCTGTTTATTCACGTTATGGAAGCTTGGATTGTTTGCAGTTTGGGGCTATTGTGATTAAAGGTGCTTTGAGCATTTGTGCATGAGTCTTTGCATGAGCATAAGCTTTAATTTCTCTTGGGTAAATACTTAGGAATGGAACAGCTGAATCATATGGCAGGTAAACATTTAACTTGTAAGAAATTTTCAAGCTGTTTTCCATAACCATTGCATATTCATATTCCTACAGCAGTGTCTGCAACTTGCAATTTCTCCATGTCTTTGACTATAGTTCTAGGTTAGCCTTTTCAATTTTAGCCATTCTAGTATGGGGGCAGTGGTATCTCATATTTGTGGACTTATTCTACATTTCCTTTATTCAACTGAGCATCTCTCCATATGCTTTTTTGCCATCCCTCTATCTTCTTTGGTGAAGAGTCTATTCAAATATTTTCCCTGTTTTATAACTGTTTTTTTTTTTTTTTAAATTACTGAATTAAGTGGTCCTTATACATTGATGGTGTAATCTTTTATCAGATACAGGCTTTGCAAGTCTTTTCTCCAGTCTCTGGCTTGTCTTTTCTTCTCATATAGTGATTTTTGAAGAACAGAAGCTTTTAATTTTAATAAAGTCTAGCTTATACTTTTTTTTTCTATTTGGATTATGCTTTTTGTGGGGCCTCATATGAGAGGTCTTAACCTAAGATCTTTCTCCTATGTGTTCTTCTAGAAATCTTATAGTTTTAGGTTTTACATTCAAGTTAATGATACATTTTGAGTTAGTTTATTTTACATGGTGTGAACTATGAATTTAAGTGCCTTTTTTTTTTTTTTTGCATATTATACGTATCCAGTTGTTTAAGCACCATTTTTTTAAAAGACTATCCTTTCTCTTTTGTGTTGCCTTTACATTTTACTTCTTTTTCCTGCCTTATTGTTTTGGCCAGAACCTCCAGTACAATGTTGACTGCAAGTGGCAAGAATGGAGATCCTTCTCTTGTTCCTGTTCTTAAGAGTAAAACGTTTAGCCTTTCACCATTAAGATGTTAATTGTAGGTGTTTGACAGATCGTTTTTTTTTTTTTTAATTGGGTTGAAGAAATTCCTTTCCATTCCTAATACGCTGTTTTGTATTTCCTTGCTTTTTTTAATATTAGGGGTGGATGTTGGCTTTTCACAATTGTCTTTACTGAATCACATATTTTTTCCTTTTTAGTTTGTTAATATAATGAATTTTATTACATTTTTGTAATAGAATTGATTTCATTATATACACTCATAAAACGATTTTTGGGTGTTAAACTAAGCATGCATCTGTGGGACAATCAAGAGATGAGTTTGGTACTTATATATTATCCTGTATTTGTACTGTTAGATATTTTAGAAATATTTTATCTAGGGTTTTGATCTATGTTCATGAGGGATATTAGCATATAGCTTTCTTTCCTTGTGATGTCTTTGCTTGGTTTTGAAACCAGGGTAGTGCTGGCCTCACAGATGGAGTTGTAAAGTAGTCTCTCCTCTTTGATTTTCTGGAAGAGATCGTATACAACTAGTATTATTTCTTCCTTAAATGTTTGGTGGAATTCACCAATGAAATTATTAATTTATTAATTTATGTATGTATGTATGGTGGAGGACAGTTTTTTTTAAATGTGGTAAAATATACATAACAAAATTTGCCATCTTAAATCATTTTGAATAGTTCAGTGATATTAAATACATTCATAATGTACAGTCATCGCACCTCCATAGCTCTTTTCATTTTGTAAAACGCAAACTCTGTACCTATTAAATAATATTTCTCCATTTCCCCCTCTTCCAGCCCCTGGAAACCACCATTCTACTTTCTATCTGTATGCATTTGACTGCTCTAAGTTTCTCAATAAATGTAATCATACAGTAGTTGTCTTTTTCTGATTGACTTATTTCACTTAGCATATATGTCCTCAGGATTCATTCATGTTACAGCAAATTACAGAATTTCCTTTCTTTTGAAGGTGAATAATAGTGCATTGTATGCATATACCACATTTTGCTTACCTGTTAATCCATCAATAGACGCTTGGGTGGCTTCCACATTTCAGCTACTGTGAATAATACTGCTATGAACAAGGGTGTACAAATGTCTCTCTGAGACACTGCTTTCAATTATTTTGGGTGGATAGCCAGAAGTGGAATTGCTGGATCATATGGAAATCCTATTTCAACTTTGTGAGGAACTGGCACACTGTTGTCCACAATGGCTGTACCATTTTACATTCCTATCAATAGTGCACAGGGGTTCCAATGTCTCCACATCCTCGCCAACAATTGTGTTCTGTTTTTTTTTTTTTTTTTTTTTTATAGTAGCCATCCTAATGGGTGTGAGGTAGAGTCTTTGTAGTTTTAATTTGTATTTCCCTAATGATTAGTGATGTTGAGCATCTTATCATGAGCTTCTTTGCCATTTGTATATCTTCTTAGGAGAAATGTCTATTCAACTCCTTTGTCTATTTTTTACTTGGGTCATTTGTTCTCTATTAAGTTTTAGGAGTTCTCTATTTTTCTGGATATTAATTTCTTATTAGATACATAATTTGCAAATATTTTCTCCCATTTTATGGTTATCTTTTTACTCTTGTTAGTTAGTGTCTTTTGACACACAAAATTTTAAGACTATCACAAAGTTCAACTGGTGTATTTTTTTCTTTGGTTACCTATGCTTTTGGTGTCACATCCAAGAAATCACTGCCAAATCCACTGTTGTTAGGCTTTTATCCTCTGTTTTCTTTTAAGAGTTTTATTCTTTTTCTTATATTTAGGTCTTAGATCCATTTTGAGTTAATTTTTGTATATGGTGTTAGGTAAGGGTCCAGCTTCATTCTTTTGCATGTGGATGTCCAGTTTTCCCAGTACCACTTGGTGAAATGACTAACTTTTCATGATCTTGACATCCTTGTCAAAAATCATTTCACCCTATATGCAAGGGTTCATTTCTGGGCTCTTTATTCTACTCCATTGGTCTATATACTATATATGTCTGTCTTCATGACAGGATCACATTGTTTGGATTATTGCAGCACTGTAGTTAAGTTTGAAATCTGGAAGTGTGAGATTTCCAGTTTTATTCTTAAAGGTTGTTTTGCTATTTGGGGTTTCTTGAGATTTCATAAGAATTTTAGGATGGGTTTTTCTATTTCTGCAAAACATGTCATTAAAATTTTGGTAGAGAATGCATGGAACTGTAGATCACTCTGGATAGTGCTGACTTTTTAACAGTAGGTTAAACATTTTAATATAAGTTATTTTTAACAATAACTTCTCAATCCATGAGCATGGGATGTTTCCATTTATTTATAACTTCTTTCAGCAACTGTGTTATAGTTTTCATTGTACAAGTCTTTCACCTCTTTGGTTAAGATAATTTCAAAGTATCTCAATCTTTTTCATACTGTTATAAATGGAACTGTTTTTCTAATTTACCTTTCACATTTTTCATTGTTAGTACATAGATATAGTTGAATTTTGTGTGTTGACTTTGTATCCTGCTACACTGCTTAATTCATTTATTCTAAAGATTGTGTGTATGTGTGTACTTTTTAGGGGTTTATATATATAAGATTCTGTCATTTGCAAACAGATAATTTTACTTTTTCCTTTCCTTTTTTTAAAATATTTTTATTTATTTCTAGGAGAGAGAGAGAGACAGCATGAGCAGGGGAGGGTCAGAGAGAGAGGGAGACACAGACTCCGAAATAGGCTCCAGGCTCTGAGCTGGCAGTCAGCACAGAGCCCGATGCGGGGCTCGAACCCACGAACCGCGAGACCATGACCTAAGTGAAAGTCGGATGCTTAACCGACTAAGCCACCCAGGTGCCCCTACTTTTTCCTTTTCAATTTGGATGTGTTTTGTTTCTTTTTCTTGCCTAATTGTTCTGGCTATACCTTCTAGTACTTTGCTGTAGGAGACATATGTAGAAAAAAGTTGTTTCTACACCCAGTGTCAGAGAAATTACTACCTGTGCTCTCTTCTAGGATTTTTATGGTTTTAGCTCTCACATTTAGGTCTTTAATCCATTTTTCTTTTATTTTTGTTTATGGTATAAGAAAGTGGTCTGGTTTCATTCTTTTGTATGTAGCTCTCTAGTTTTCCCAGCACCATTTTCTGAAAAGACTGTCTTTCTCTCCTTGCAGTTGCCTGCCTCCTCTGTTGAAAACTGACCATTTAATTTTGGGTTTATTTCTGGGCTCTCTATTCTGTTCCATTGACCCATGTGTCTACTACTACAGCTTTGTACTATGTCTTGAAATCTGGAACTGTGATACCTCTAGTTCTCTTCTTCTTTTTCAAGATTGCTTTGGTAGTCTGGGGTCTTTTGTGGTTTCATACAAATTTTAGGATTGTTTGTTCTAGTTTTGTGAAAAATTTGACAGGTATTGCATTATATGTTCAGACTGCCTTGGTAATAAGACATTTTAATAATATTTGTTCTCCCAACCCCCATGAGCATGAAATAGCTTTCCATTTGTTTATGTTGTCTTCAATTTCTTTTATCAGTATTTTATAGCTTTCAGAGTACAGGTCTTCACCTCCTTGGCTACGTTTATTCCTAGGTATTTCATTATTTTTCGTGCAGTTGTAAATTGGAGTGTTTTCTTAATATCTCTTCTGCTTCATTATTGGTGTATAGAAATGTAACAGATTTCTGTATATTGATTTAGTATCCTGCAAACTTACTGAATCCATTTATCAGTTGTAGTTTTTTTGGCGGAATCTTTAGTGTTTTCTACATATAATGTCATTTGCAAATAGTGAAAGTTTTACTTCTTTGTTACTAATTTGGATGTCTTTTATTTCTTTTTGTTGTCTGATTGCTGTGGCTAGGACTCAGAGTACTATGCCGGATAAAAGTGGTGACATTCTTGTCTTTTTCTTGATTTAAAGAAAAGAGTTCTTAGTTTTTCACCATTGAGGATGATGTCAGCTGTGGGTTTTTCATATAGGTCATTTATTATATACAGGTATGTTCCCTCAAAACCTACTTTGTTGAGGGCTTTTATCCTGAACAGATATTGTACTTTGTCAGGTGGTTTTACTCCATCCACTGAAATGATAGTGTTTTTATCCTTTCTCTTTTTGATGTGATGTATCACATTGATTTGTGAATATTGAACCAGCCTTGCATTCCAGGAATAAATTCCACTTGACTGTGGTGAATAGTTTTTTTTTTTTTTTAAATGAATTGTTGAATTCAGTTTGCCAATATTTTGGAGGATTTTTGCATCTATGCTCATCAGAGATACTGGTCTCTAATTTTCTCTTTTGGTGGTATCTTTACCTGATTTTTGTATCGGATTTTAATCTGATTTTTGCTGGCCTCACAGATTGAATTTTGAAGGCTTCCTTCTTTCATTTTCTCCAATAGTTTGAGATGAACAGTTTTTAACTCTTCTTCAAATGTTTGGTGGAATTCTCCTGTGAAGCCATCTGGTCCTGAACGTTGCTGGAAGTTTTCTTAAAAAATTTTTTAAATTTATTACTGATTCAATTTAATTGCTAATAATTGGTTTGTTCAAATTTTCTACTTCTTTCTGATTCAGTTTTGGGAGGTTTTGTTTTTAGGAATTTATCCATTTCTTCTAGGTTATCCAATTTGTTGGCATATAATTTTTCATAATAATCTCTTATAAGAGACAAATACCCTTGTATTTCTTTGGTGTTATTTCTTCTTTCTTTCTTTCTTTCTTAATTTCTTTTTTTTTTTTTTTTTTTGAATCTGGCTAGAGGTTTATCAATTTTCTTGATTTGTTGGAAGAACCAGCTCCTGGTTTCCTTGATATGTTCTACTGTTTTATGTTTAAGTTTCTATTTTACCCATTTCTCTTGTAATCTATATTATTTCCTTCCTTCTACTGAGTTTGGCCTTTTTTGGGTTCTTTTGTAGCTGTTTTAGGTATAAGGTTAGGTTATTTAGTATTTTTCTTATTTCTTTAGGTAGACCTGTATTGCTATAATCTTCTGTTACAAAAACTTTTGTTGGACCCTAAGATTTTGGACTATCATGTTTTCATTTTCATTTGTCCATCTATTTTTTTTATTTCCTCTTCGGTTTCTTGGCTGACCCATTCATTGTTCAGTAGCAGGTTATTCAACCTCCATACATTTGTGTTCTTTCCAGGCTTTTTCTTGTGGTTGATGTCTAGTTTCATGGTGTTGTGGTCAGAAGAGAGGCATGGTATGCCTTCAATCTTTTTGAATTTGTTGAGATTTATTTTGTGGCCTAATAAATGATCTGCTCTGGAGAATGTTACATGTGTACTGGAAAAGAATGTGTATTCCACAGTGTTAGAATGGAATATTCTAAATATATCTGTTAGATCCATCTGGTCTGTGTCATTCACAGCCACTGTTTCATTGCTGATTTTCTGTTGGATGATCTATCCATTGATATAAGTGGGGTGTAAAAGTCCCTTACTATTATTGTATAACTATCAATTTCTTCCTTTACGTTTGTGAATAGCTGCTTTATGTGTTTGGGTGCATAAATATTTAAAATTGTTCTATCTTCTCATTCGATTGTCCTCTTTATTATTCTATAGTGTCCTTCTCGATCTCTTGTAACTCTTTTTCTTTTAAACTCATATTATCTGTTAATGGTACAAGCACTCCTATATTTTGATTATTTGCATGAAGTATCTTTTTCCAACCTTTCCTTTTCAATCTATTTTTTTTTTTTTGTCTTTGGATCTAAAGTATTTTTTTTCCATCTGCCAATCTCTATCTTTTGATTGGAGAGTTTAAAAGATTTGCAGTTAAAGTAATTCCTGATGAGGAGGAACTTCTGTCATAGTGCTATTTGTTTCCTATATGGTTTATAGCTCCCCCTCCCTTTTTTCCTTTATTTGTCTTCTTTTGTGTTATTTTTTTGTAGTGAAATGTTTAAATTCCTTCTCATTTCCTTTTGGATATATTCTATAACTATTTTCTTTGTCGTTACCATGGGGATTACACTTGACATCCGAAAGTTAAAACACTTTAATTTGAATTTATACCAGTATAATTTCAATGGCATACAAAATCTTTGCTCTTTTAAACCTCAGTCCCCACTCCTTTTGGTTGTTGATGTCACAAGTTACCACCTTTATACAGCGTGTGCCCCAAAACATGAACTTATAATTCTTTTAAATGCATTTGTCTCTTAAATTATATAGAAAACATGATTTGGAATTACAAACCAAAGTTACCATTTATAGTGGCTTTTAGACAAATGAATTTTTTTCTTCAAATGTATCAATCTCTTAGGAAAACAAAATGTGCAATTACAAACCACTGTTACAATAACACTGATTTTATAATTTCCCATGTATCCCTTTATTGAGATATTTATTTCTCCATACAGATTTGAGTTACTGTCTAGTTTCCTTTCACTCCACTTTATAGAACTCCCTAAGCATTTCTTGCAAGGTAGGTCTAATGGTAACAAACTCCCTCAGCTTTTTGTTTATCTGGGTATGTCTTAATTTATCCCTCATTTTTCCCCCCTTGGACTAGGATGAAAATTTAATGATTTATAAAGCATATGGCAAAGAGCAAAGTGCCCTGCTAGTGTACTGACAATGTTTATCATAGTGTATCAAAAATGAAGAGCTTCACTTATTTGTCCCAGTTTGTTAGAGCCATGTGATAAGACAGGATAAATTAAGTTAATCTGCCCACCTCTCTCTCTCTCTCACTCCCTCTCTCTCGCTCACTCGCTTTCGCACTCTTGCTCTCTTTTACAATAACTTCTCATAAACGTGTTTTACAAGTAGCAATGCACACATATGAGGTGTGTGTTATAAAGTTAAAAAGTTGGTTGTATTTACCACACAAATACTGGTTATAAAGTATCAATGAATCAAGCAAGAGTTTTTATGTAAAACCAAAAAAAGATCATGTTAAGTTTACTAAGTAGAGAAATTTATCAGTATTTTACTAACCATCTCAACATTCACATTATAGGTTTTTTCTCAAGGTCAACAAACTTATTCAAATGATTTAAGTTATTCCACCATTTAAAGAGGAAAATCTCGACAATATTTGAAACCATGGAGTTCTCTTAATATCACCACTGGATACCTTGTTCAGAAGTTCTTTTAACTATTCCTTTGACACATAATAATAGCTTTTAATTTCACTGGGATCTGGATTCAAAGTTATATTCTTTCTAACAAAATGTAATCAATTTCATGTTCCACCTCTGACCCCCACTCCCAGGTACCATCTGATTGAACCTTGTGGTGAATTCGTGTTAGATAATTAACTTCTTCTGGGGGAACCTCTTTCACGGGAATTCCTAATTCAGCCTTTAAATGTCTCTGTGCTGCTCATCTTACTCCAGCTGCATCATTTTCTTCTAGCTTTCCTGGATTACTTAATGGATGACCACAACAGATATTGGTAGAACAACCTGGAAAGGTAATTTCTGCATTTCATCTCTGTTGTAGCGGGACCTTATTTTCAGTGTTGAATAAGAAAATCCTACAAGCTCAATGCAATAATCCTTTCTCAATGTTTTCATTCAGGTGACAATTCTTTTTGGTCTTTCCCCAATTTTATTGTCATTTCCATCAATAAGGATACGCATCTCTGCCAGGAGTTGAACCTGCTTATAGAGGTTGTCAGTATCTATCTCAGGCAGTGTTAGGACACATTAGATCGGTCCACAAAACTGAGGCCCTAGCCCTCTCTTACTTTTGAAGGAAAGTTTTGCCAGATATAGGATGCTTGGTTAACACATATTTTTTTTTAGCACTCTGAATATATCAGCCCACTGCCTCTGGTATCCAAAGCATCTGATGAGAAATCTGCTGAAAATCATTGAGGATCTTTGTATGTGATGATTTGCTCATCGCCTTCAATATTCTCTGTGTTTGCCTTTTGCAAATTTGATTATAATGTGTCTTACTTGATTATAATGTGTCTCAGTGTGTATCTGTTTGCTTTCTTCTTACTTGGTGTTCATTGGATGTTTATGTTTACATTTTTCATCAAATTTGAAAAGTTTTCAGCCATTATTTCTTTAAATATTCTCTCTATTCCTTTATTCCTCTTCTTCTTAGATTCCCACCATGTTTATGTTGGTCTACTTGATGGTGTCCCATTGGTCTCTTATACTTCATTTGGTTTTCTTTAATGTTTTTCTTTCCTTTCCTCAAACTTGATAATTTCTGTTGTCCTATCTTTAAGTTTACTGATTCTTTGTTCTTCCTGCTCACATCTGCCTTTGAATCTTTCTAGTGACAGCTGCTGTAATTTTCAGCTCCAGATTATCTTTTAGGTTAGAAAACTTTTTAGGTTTTCTAACTCTTTGCTGATACTTTCCTTTGTTCAACCATGTTTCTTGACTTTCTCCACATCTTCCTTCAGTTCTTTAAGCATCTTTAAGACAGTTGCTTTTAAATCTTTGTCTGGTATATCTACCCTCAGTTCTTTTCAAGGACAGTTTCTGTTGATTTATCTTCTTCCTCTGGTGGGCCATACTTTCCTGTTTCTTTGTAGGTCTTGTGACATTTTTGTAGAAAACTGGAATTTGAACCTAATGATGTGGTAACTCTGGAAATCAGATCCTCCTCCTTCCCCAAGGTTTTTGTTTTTGTATATTACTTTGCTTTTTAGTTGTTTTAAGCTGTCTCTATGCTGAGGACCTGCCTGAGGTGTCAGCTTAAGGTCTTTTCTCAGTCTTTCTCTGGGCATGTGTGATCAATTTTTATTTTTTTTCCCCTGTACATGCAGTTGTTTTTAATATCTGGATTCCAAAAGGGGAAAAAAAATAAGGGGAGATGGAAAAGGCACTGGCCCCTTAGGTCCCCTGGAAATCCCTTCAACCAGAGGAGGAGAGACTTGCAATAACTACTGGGAGTTGGGGGGATGCAAAAGGAGATCAGAGCACAGATCCCTGATATCTGGGGGGCAGGGTCCCTTTTGCCATCCTTGGCTATCACAGGCTGTGTGCAGGCTGCTCCAGGAACATGTACACAGCTGAGTGCCATGTGGGGGCAGAGGATGGGTAGCTGTTAGTGTGCTAAGCACTAAAACTGATTGAAATTAGCTGCAATCTTACCTGCCCAAGTCTTCCCCTACAAGTTGCAAGCCTTCAACAGACTTGAGTTCCAAAACAGTTACATTAGACAGATTCTGCCAGTGCAATTGCTGTTTAGGTGGGTAGACAGATTGCTGATGCTCCCTAGTCTGCCATTTTCCCAGAATCCTCCGTGGGATGGTTTTTAAACCACAAATGAAATTTAATTGATATAGAGTTATTCAGGTTACCTATTTCTTCTTTTTTAAAAGATCTATTCTTGAATCAGCTTTGATAGTGTGTATTTCAAGGGATTTGTCTATTCCAATTAAGTTGTCAGATTTATAGGCATAACGTTATCTATAATATTCCCTTATCTTTTTCATATCAGTAGAATCTGCAGTTATGTCACCTTATTCCTCATAATGGCAATATGTATCTTTCCTCTTTCCCACCCCCTTCATGTCTAGAGGTTTATCAATTTATTGATATTATCAAAGAAACAGCTATTAGTTTATTAATTTCCTCTAATGTGTTTGTTTTCTCTTTCATTGGTGTCTGCCCTGATCTTGTTTCCTTTCTTATGCTTGCTTTGTATTTACTCCACTATTCCTAATTTCTTTTTTTAAAAATTTTTTAACAATTGTTTATTTTTGAGAGAAACAGAGCACAATTAAGGGAGGGGCAGGGAGGGAGAGAGATGCAGAATCTGAAGCAGGCTCCAGGCTCTAAGCTGTCAGCACAGAGCCCAACATGGGGCTGAAACCCATGAACCACAAGATCATGACCTAAGCCAAAGTTGGACACTTAACTGACTTAGCCACCCAGGACCCCCATCCTCTACTCCTAATTTCTTAAGGTAGGAGCCAAAATCATTGATTTGAAACCTTTCTTTTATTTTCCTAATACGGTTGTTTAGCAGTATAAAAATTCCCCCGAGTACAGCTTTAGTGACATTCCCCAATTTTTGATATATTGTTTTCATCTCCATTCAGTTCAAAATATTTTCTAATTTCCATCTGGATTTTTTAGAAGTGTGTTATTTCATTTTCATAATTGGGGATATTCCAGAGGTCTGTTGGTTATTTCTCATTAAATTCTACTGTAGCTGCAGAATGCACTTTGTATGATTTCAGTCCTTTTACATTCATTGAGAGGTCTTTTATGGCCTAAAACATGTCTATCTTGGTAAATGTTCTCTGTGTCTTAGAAAGGATTAAGTATTTTGCTGAGTGTTCTATAAATGTCAACTAAGTTGAATTAGTTAATAATGTTGTTCAAGTCTTCTACATCTTTAATTACTTTTAGTGTACTTTGTCAATTAATGAGAATGGAAATATCTGACTGTAATTTCAAATTTATCCATTTTTTTCTTGCAGTTCTATGTTATTAAGTAAAAAAATTAGGATTATTATTTCATCTTAAAGAACTGGTCTCTTTATAATCATGGAATCATTTTCATTATTCCTGGTAATATTCTTTCCTCTGAAATCTTTTTTCTCTGATATTACTAGAGCTGTTTCAGCATTCTTTTAATTAGTGTTAGCATGGAGTAGTTTTCCACGCTTTTACTTTGAACCTATCTGTGTCTTTATATTTACTGTGTTTCATGTAGGCATGATATTACTGTAGTTGGGTGTTGCTTATTTTATTCAATCTGACAGCATCTGCTCTTTAGTAGGAGTTGTTAGACTTCAGTGGACCCTTAGGGGTGCCAGATGAAAAGCCACATAAAACTTTCGACTCCCCCCGCCAAACTTAACTACTAATGGCCTACTGTTTGCCAGAAGATTTAAACAATTATATTTTAAAGACATTTAATTAATAAGAGAAGAAACTTACATAATTGCCCGTGTGGTTATCAGTGCCCTGTATTCCTTTGTGTTGACCCACATTTCCATTTGGCATCATTTTCCTTCTGCCTAATGAGCATCTCCTGTAGTGAAAGTTTGATGGTGGGTGAAATCTCTCAGCCTTTGTATATCTGAAAATGTCTTTATTTTGCCTTTGTTTCTGAAAGATTTATTTTTGCTGGATATAGAATCCTAGGTTGACAGTTTTTTTTCTTTCAGTACTTTAAAGATGTCCTTTCTAGTTTTGTTCTTCTGTGGCTGCCTGTAAGATTTTTTTCTTTATTAATGGCTTTGAGAAATTTTACTATCATATACTTTGGTGTTGCTTTTCTTCATGTTCCTGTAGTTTGGAATTTGTTGAGCTACCTGTAAAATCTGTTGTCATCAACTTTGGAAAACTTTCAGTTATTTCTTCAAATAATTTTTCCTGTTCTCTGTTTTTCCTTCTGGGATTACAAGTATTTCAAAATTCTTTTAAGTTACCCAACATCTCATTTATATTCTTTTCTTTCTTTTGAGAATTCCTCTTTTCTTCTTCTGTGTTTCATTTTAGATCACTTCAACTGGTCTATCATTATGTTCACTAATGTTTTCTTCTGCAATATCTAATCTATTCATTCTTTCCAGTGTATTTTTCACCCCACATACTGTAATTTTCATCTCTTAATATTTGATTTGAGCCCTTTTTATATTTTCCAGGTCTCTACGTCTGAACATATGGCTCATAATTATAGTAACTGTTTTAATGTCATCTGCTAATTCTAACATCTGTGTGAGTCTGTTTCTGTTTCAATTGATTGATTTTTGTCCTCATCATGGGTATGAGTACAGACTTTAAATTTTTTGTCACAGAACAGCAAATTGCCCTCCAGAAGTGTTTTATCACTTATCCTAACTACCAATAGCCTAGAGTGTCTGTTTCCCTCCCTATCCTGCCAGCACTGAATTTTGTCAGTTTTTTTTTTTTTTTTTTTTTTTAATTTATTTCTAGGCGAGAGAGACAGCATGAGCAGGGAAGGGTCAGAGACAGAGGGAGACACAGACTCTGAAACAGGCTTCAGGCCCTGAGCTGGCAGTCAGCACAGAGCCTGACGCGGGGCTTGAACCCACGAACCGTGAGATCATGATCTAAGTGAAAGTCGGACGCTTAACCGACTAAGCCACCCAGGCGCCCCAAATTTTGTCAGTTCTTAATCTATGCCAATCTTACATGCTCAAGTATTTACTCCCATGACAGATATTTACTGAGCACCAATTCTGAGCCTAGTGATGGATGGAGGCAATTCTACGGTGCTCAAGCAGCCACAGGAGCTGCTCTCATGGTGCTTCTAACCTGGTGGTGTTTACCATGTTTTTATTTGTATTCACTGATTATTAGCAATGTTGAGCATCTTTTCCCAAGTGTATCAGTCACTTACATTTCTTCTTTGGTATACTGCTACTAACATTCATTGGATTGTCTGGGTTTTTTATTCCTTTGTAAGAGCTCTATATTTACTAGGGATAGATACCACTTACATCTTTTAAATTAAAAATTTTTGTTTTATAAACAAAGACAGTTCCTTTACAATTAGCTAACAGTACATAATTTCTTTGAAGAAATTATTTCCATGTTACTCAAATCCTTTTCTTTTTCTACATTAAAAATAAATAGGCATTGATTCTAGTTTCAAAACAATGCCCTTAAAAACAAATATTTTTGAATACAAAAATATAAAATACATATATGAATAAAGTATACATAAATACTTTCATATATATTTGACATCAACATATAAATGACTTACATTCTTTAGAAATAATTATGCAGATTCCAAATACCGTTTTACTATCTTAATAATGAAATGGAAAGTCAAAGAGATGAAACATTTCTAGATTAAATATTCCCAGCTGATGAAATATTTCTGGCAGAGCCTTGCCATCTATATTGGAAATGCCCTATATGCAAGATTGTTATTTTGTAATTATCTAAGATCTATTCAAAGGAGAAAATGTCAGAATCCCCAGTATAGCATGTTTACTTATTCGCTGAAGAGTAGTAAGAGCTCTTGTGCACACACACAGAGTAGCAAGGCACATGCCACCTATGCATGTGACTGTGCAGGTGAATGCTTCCTGGAACTGCCAGGAAGAGCACCTGGGACACAGTTTCTACAATGTGCCCAGTGTCTTTTTAGCCTTCATGGGCAACATGAGGTGGCAGGGGGCGGTGGACCCTGAGAAGTGTTCAACTTTATAGTCAAGGATATAACTGTACACATGTCACAAGGCTGAGGGGTGTTAGCCCTCCGAATATGCTGGAGGAAATCTATGCCACCACTTAAGCTGTGAGTTCATAAACTGAGCAGTGTGAATGATGATGATGACGATGGCAAGCGCCAGCAAAGCCCCATGAGGCCCAATCCACCAGCCCTTCCATTGGGCTTGCCTCCCCTCCCCACCCCAACTGACCTGTTTGGTGCAGGTGGTCTCTGGCCACCTCAAACAAGCGCAGGTGCATGTTGGTGATGGGATTGAAGGAGCCACAGGCAAGGAGCACCACTGGGATTCGGCACTTCATCTTGTCAGGCACCTCCACACCCACAGCAGTGGCCACCCTGCCTTCATGGGGACAAAAACCCATGTTAGAGAGCTGGCACCAGACAGCTGTCCAGGTCAGTGTCCCTAAAACATACACAAGTCATTACATCTCATTTATAAAGGTGACTGAAGGGGCAGTAATAACAATAACAACATTAAAGGAGGACTTACTATGGGCCAGGACCTGTGCTAAACACTAAGTCAAGGTATGTCCCCTGTCTCACCAAATCCTTTCAATAGCCACGAGGGGTCATCTATCCAGCTCAGGGACCTTAGAAGCTGCAGGACTGGAACCCAGGCAGCCTGACTGCAGAGACCTTGTTCTTCCTGTAACCTCTGTAGCCCCCCTGGGCTCTGAAGGGTCACTTTGGAATCAAAAGGAGGTACATAAGACCCCCATAATGTCATCTCTGATAGTCCAAGTGAAACTTAGATCCTAAAGTAGACTGGTAGTTTAAAAAAAAAAACTTATTTAAAAATACTTTCAGATAAGCAAGCAGAGTTGCAAAACTTGAACAAGGAGTTCTTGTACATCCTTTACCAGACTCCTCAAACATTAGTATCTTACCACATTTGCTTTATTATTCTCTCTCTCTCTCTCCACACACACACACACACACACACACACACACACACACACACACACACACTTATATGTGTTTCTAGAATGTTTAGGGGTAAGTCGTAGGCATAATACTTCTTTACCTATAAATAATTCATTATGTGTTTTCTAAGAACAAAGGCATTTTCTTATGTAATTGTGGAGCAATGATTAAAATCAGGAAATCAAATTGTTATAGATCTATTATCTAATCGGAAGATCTTTCTGGCTTTACCTATTGTTCTTTACCTAGGGCCAAAGCAGTTTGAGGGTCCTGCCCACCCTTGTCTCTACACTCTGGGGCTGTGAGGGCCAGGGTGAGGTTAAAGGAAAGCAGAAAAGAGCCTGGACTCCAGGGCACGCTGGCACACCTATCTCTCCTACCTCTGAGATGCTGCCTTCTGAGGTGGTGAGCTCCATTGGAGTTAGGCTTTGGTTTGACTCCTACTTTTGCCTCTCACTTGCTGTATGACAGAAGGCAATTCGCAGTCCCTCTGTGAGCTGCTTGTTTCCTTATAGGCAAGATGGGGATGATCTTACTTTACTCTTACAGGGTTGTGAGGATCAATGAGCTCTGTATGAAAAGCCTGGTGTAGAAGCAGCATTTGACAAATTACTGTGGCTGTGGTGATGATGATGCCAATAAGGAAAAGGGGGCTGTGGCTGCTGACTTTGGCAAGAGAGAAGGAGTAGAAAGGTGGGGGCATCCCGTAATCCTTACCTCCTAGTACTCACCTGCAGTAACCCACCCCCCTTGAGTTTGGGCTGGACCTAGTAAGTTGCTTCTACTAGAAAGAATACAGCAAAAGAGTTGGAGTTCACTTTGGAGAGGTTACAAAAAGACTCTGGCTTCCTTCTTTTGATTTCTTGCTTGCTCACTGTGATGAAGCCAGCTCTCATGTTGTGAGCTGCCTCATGGAGGGACCCAAGGGGCAGGAACTGAAGGAGACCTGTGGTGCCAACAGCCTGTGGGGAATTCAATCCTGTCAACAACCACATTAGTGAATGTGGAAGGGGCTCTTTCCCCAGTCAAGTCTTCAGATGAGACGGCAGGCCCATGAACATCCTGACTACAGCCTTGTGAGAGACTTGAGTCAGAAGACCCCACTTAAGCTACTTCTATATGCCTGACCTACAGAAACTATGAGAATAAATGTGTATTATTTTAACCTGCTAAATTCTGGGTTAATTTCCTAAGCAGCAGTAGGTAACTAACACAGTGATCAACAGGAAACATGCATTCACTTCCTTCTTTTCTTTCTTGCTGTGGTGACTTTGGCTCTAATTCTGCAGCTCCATGGGTAACATGGCGAGTTCTCGGTCACTGGAACCTGGAACCCTCTTTGTATCTAAGGAAGCTATTTTAATCTGGCCTTTGTTGTCTGCTTCTTGAGATCCAGTGTAGCTGTCTACTGTCAGACTTTTTGTCATGCACGAAACAGATAACCTATTTGCTTAAGCCACTGAAGTTAGGCTTCTGGGACTTGCAGTCAAACACTATAAATGCTGGGACTTACATCCAACCGCTGCCTGCCTCATACCTTACACTCTAGCAATAATGAACTACTGGTCAGTGGTTTCTTTGTGAGCTCCGAATGGCTTCCTGCTTCAACCTTTTGTACATGTTACTTCAGTTTCCTCCAACTGGAATGCCCCCAGCATGCTCCAATCTGGTAAGAGTCAATGCAGGTGATCGCATTATTTATGACTTCAATCACTATTTCTTGACTGCTAGGTGCCGGTATCAGGGGTGCATTTGGCTACAAGTCCCAGACACCTAACTTCAGTGGCTTAAACAAACAGAGGCTATTTGTTTCTCACAGGACAAGAAGTCTAAGGAGTCAGCTGCCATTAGGTCACTGGCTCACAATGACCAGCAATTCTCTCAGCTTTTCCCTCACAGTCACAGGATTGCTGCTGTAGCTACAGCCATCATGAATATGATCAAGACAAGTAGGAGCGACAGGCTACACTAGCCTGGGTATCCTTCTTAATCAAAAACAAAAGAGCTTTCTTAGAACCACCCTGTCGATTTTGCTTCTCATAGGCCAGAACTAGATCACATGGCCCCTCTAGCTAGGAGAGAGGCTGGAAAAGCAAGTATTTAGCTTTCCAGCCTCCAGTAGGAAGCAGAAAGGAAAAGGGAATTGGAAATGGGATTAGCTAATTCACAGCATCTGCCACAGAGTGGCACAGAGGGACACAACTGCCATGGAGATGACTGTGTAGAAGGTGGCCACGGTGGCTTTTCTGACAGATCTATGGTTACCTTCAGTAGATCACATTCTATAGAACATATTCTATAGGACATACTCTATAGGGAATACCTGCTCTTCTGTGTTTCCTACCCACCAGATCATAAGCCCATTTAAGAGGACGAGTGGTGTTTTCTTCATCTCTCGATCCCAGCCTCAAGCACAGTGCCTGGCCCAGATTAGGGCTCAGTGAAGACTGAAAAAAGCGGGCTGTAGGGTGGACCTGCATCCTGGTGGGAGGAAGGCCTGGATGCACTTCCTAATGCAGAGAAGTTGTTCTGGAAGTATTCTGAGTTATAGCAGCCAGATTAAAAACAACAACAACTCTCAACCTAGGCGGGCTATGGTTTGCTGAAGCTTCCTTTAAGGCAGCACGAACACCCCCTACTGCAGGAGAAGAAAGCGGTCTGCAAGCTACTGCTGCTCGCTTCTTCACAGGGAGGTTGGATGGTTTAATGAGATATTATTTGCAGAGTGTGCTGAGCTATTCAGAAGAGCAGCCCCATGATGAGTGTATATCGAGAGGCTGGCTGTTGTTCACAACTATTATGAAGCCTCTCAAAGTTCTATTTCATTTTGACAAAATATAACTTTTTAGAGCCATTAAAACATGTAACTGCACCATCTCAGGTAACCTGGGGTTTTGATCCATTTTTTTCCCCAAACATTCCCAGAAATGATAAATTAGATCATGTGTTTTAAATGGTGGCATCAACAGCAATGAAGTGTGATGTTGGGGAAAAAGAATCAATGACATTTAATAAGTATGTCTGTCTGTCTTTTCTTTCCTTGCCAGCAGCCCACTGAGCCACACTACTCCAAAGTGACTTAGTGTGCCCCAGCCGCCGTTGAGACAAGAGAGGCAGTGAGTGCATGTTCCCAGGCTCGGGACTGAGGTCACTGCTCCTGCGTCACTTGTATACTCTAACCTGCCTCAACTGCACAACCTGCCAAGCCCAAACCCAGAGAAATACAATGATAGTGTTAAAATGGCCTCACTCCAGGGGCCACCAGGAGAATAAACCAGGCTCCAGTTTGAGTGCAGGCCAGATGCGCACCATAAAAGTGACTCATCTGCCCTGTCATTTGGTAATGTCTAGTGAGACAAAGCAAGTGTGGGAGACTTTTGCTATCAGGAAAGGCTTCCCATCAATAACCATTTAATGGGGGGCCACACAGTGAACAGTAATTGCTGCTGAAGTATTTAACAAGTTGAGAAGGAGGTGTACACGGCCTTCTGGGAATTTATCATTATATTGGAGAGACAAGGCAAATAGATTCCACCTCTGGTCCCTACCCCCTCTCCAGAGTACCGCCTATCACTTTACAGTCAGCATCTTACCCCACTCTTCAAATGCAGCAGGCTGCCTCCCTTTTCTTAGCTTCTGCAAATGCTATTTCAACTGCCTGAAATACCTTCCTCACCCCTGCCTTCAAGGTTTTCTCCTTGGAGTGTTTACCCAATTGCCCCTCCCTATCCTCCCACCATGCCATATGTACCCCTCATTACACGTTTTATCACTTTCTTCTTCCAGCCACCACAGAACTGCCATTGCTTCATTCCCATGTCACTTTCCCCCAAGCAGAAGGTGAATTCCTACAGGGTGGTTTCTTTTTAAAATTTTTTAAATGTTTACTTATTTTTGAGAGAGAGAGAGAGAGACAGAGAGACAGAGACAGAGTATGAGTGGGGAAGGGGCAGAGAGAGGGAGACACAGAATCCGAAGCAGTCTCCAGGTCCCGACATGGGGCTTGAACCCACACACCATGAGATCATGACCTGAGCTGAAGTCGGACACTCAATGCACTGAGCCACCCAGACGCCCCTACAGGGTGGTTTCTCATTCATCTTGGTCCCCTCAATTCCTGCACTGTGCCTGGCTCACAGGTGCTCAGGAAATGTGTAGAATGAATGAGAGAATGAGTGACTGTCTCCAACCAAGTGTCGTCCTTTTCAGACAGCTACCTCATCTCTTTGGTTCTGTCTCAAATGGTGAGTGGACTGTTTGATATAAAGGTGAGATATAAACTGACCTTTCTGGCTTTCAAGAGGCAAGTAAGACCCCTTGCCAAGGTCCCAGTCCACTTCAGACCAGAATCAAGCAAGACACTCCTGCCTGCTGGGCCATCTTCAATGTCATGATTCCATCAATAGGGATGTACCGACTTTCTGCACACTGACACCAAGGTCATCCCCCTGCTCTGGAGAAGTGGAGGTCACCAGCTGCTGCTTGGACAGGCAGAGGACTTTGCAGATGTGACTAAATTAAGGATCATGAAATGGGGAGGTTAGCCTGGATTATCCAGGTGGGCCCAATTTTATCATGAGGGTCCTAACGAGGAGGAGGACAGGGGCCAGGTACAGAAAGATGTTAACGGCCAAAGTGACACTCAAGAGGGAAGATGCTATGCTGCTTTGGAAGAGAAAGGGGCCAGGAACCAAGTGGCCTCTGGAAACTGGCAAGGAAACAGATTCTCCCCTAGAGCCTTCTGAAGGAATGCTATCCTGCCAACACTGTGGTTTCAGACTTCTGACTTCCAGAGCCGTAAGAAAAGAAAACGTGTTGTCTTAAGCTAGTAATTCACAGCAATCTGTTACAGCAGCCATCGGAAATGAATACACTCACCTATGTGGCAGCAGATTTTCTACAGTGACCTTCCAGCTGGGGCAAGAAACGTAAGGAATTGAACCAGTGATGTGTGGGGCAGAGGGACTAGCATGCAAAGGCCCAGAAATCGCCACCAAGGGGGGGTGAGGAACTGAGAGCACATCAGTGTGGCTGTGGGGGGGAGGGGCGAGGGGGGGGACTCAAGATTGAGGCTGCAGTGGGTGTAGGGATCCTGCAGGCCCCTGGGGGGAGGTCTCTGGAGACTTGATTTCATTTTGCAGGCAATGAGGAGCCTCTGAAGGATTTTAAATAGGGGTGTGACTACTATTTCTGGTTCAGAGAGAGCCCAGGTGCTCCCAGGATAGTGCATCAGGAAGCCCCAGGGCGGCAACTTCCCGGACCCCCTGCCCCCACCTCCACCTGGGGAAGGGCAGGCATTTCCCCAGCTTCCCTGAGGAAAGCCTTTCTTGCCACCTACATCTCACTTCAATCACCCAGTAATGGGATGCTGGCCGATGCCCCACATGCACCAAATTCTAACTAAGCGTACCCTTCGGCCCATTTGTCACAGGCCGTCGCAGAGACACAGAAAGGAAAGGCGAGCCAGGAAGGTTAAGTGCCGTCATTGCTGATGTAATGTGCTAATGCTCATCGCTTGGGAGGCAGTCAATTTACCTTTCCCTACGGTGAGTGCCTCTAACAGGACCTGGCCCAGGAAAGTGGCTGAAAACATCCCTGTTTATTATAGACATAAAGCAGATGGCTTCGGGCAGAATGGAAATGGATTCTACAAACATCTTTCATTACACAGACCTCTTGACCAGACTCCTCATCTTAAAGAAAACAAGAGATGAGGTTTGTATTTCTAGGGGTGACGAGCACATTTTTTTAGGACCTAGGGAAATCATTTCTATCTGCACGAGTATGTCAACTTCTCCAGGGCGATCAACCTACACACAAACTCTGGGCTCTTTTTTCTTTTCAACTTTTTTGGATTCACCCGCTGTTGCTATGGGCACACGGTGCTGCTAGGAACAAAAGCAAAAGCGAGCTGCCTTTGTCAGTGTGAGGATCCTCTGCTAGCCACCTCTTGGCGGAAACACACATGCCAATTAAGCCCTTGTCCTAATTATGAGACTCCCAGGAAGGCAGGCAGCCTGCCTCTTTGGTTTTGAGAACTTTCGAAAGATCTGAAGGAGCACAAGGAATGGAATGTGGTCTCTTGCAACCCCACGCTCAGGAGTTAGGACGAATTTTGATTGCTGCAGGAAGGTGGAACGGAGTCACAGCTCCCGGGTTTTCTGAGTGAAAGCCTAGGCATTGTGCTAAGACTTTCCAAATGTCAGGGCTGATTCTTCCAACATGCTTGGAAGGAGAGGGTTTGTGCTTGCACTCTGGTGAAGCGTCTAATCGACGTCTCCAAGCCTCAGTGAGCCACATGGAAGATGGAAATAAATCACATACCTCTTCTACACTCCTGCTGCCTAGAATGTGATGGCTAGAGTATGATAACTATACTGGAGCAACTTCCAGTTTGACAGAGAATAAGCCAAGAGAGGGCCAGGACCTCAATGACCCTGACGCTTCCATACCAGCCCCAGACTGCCTACCTTGAGGGTTTTTTGTTTTTTTTTTTTTAAACCTGGGGGAGAAATAATCTTCTGAGTCACCATTATTTTCTATTACATACAATGAAACTTCATTCTAATTGACATACTGATACCTAATGAATGTTTATTAAACTAGTGCATAAAGAAATGAAAACTGTGTAAACTTTTAGAAGTTTCTACTGCCCCAGTTAAATTTCACATGCAGAAACTCAAATGGATATTGTTTGAAAGGGAAAATACACCTAAGGAAAAAAATCTACCATAACTTAATTTTTTATATGAATTTTTCATGGGAGAAAAAAAATCCTTACTCAGGACTCTAGAAGGCTGAAATGTGCAGCAGTGAATCTGCTTTTCTGTAGATCACAAAAACCAGACTGTCCTATCTCCCTCCCCCAAAACCAGACTCATTATGGTGTGTTGTTACACTCTGCTTTGAGTGGGCATTTGCCATATGGCTTGGCAATTTAATGGCTTTCTGATACTTGACAAAAATGAAGCACAATCATTTTGCAAGGAGTTTGCGTTCCTAGATGGGTCCTTTCCAAATAACAGCTGTGCCTCAAAATGGAGTTACTCAAATCGCAATTTGTGGACACAATACTCAAACATTTACAAGTGAGCAAAACCTCAAATCGCTTGGGCTATTTCCAGACTTCGGAGTTTATGAAGTTTTTAGCAATGTTATGAGCGTGCAGCTGTCAACAAACTCACGCCAAAGTCTCTGAAGCAGTGGTACCCGGCGGGCAGCAGAGATGGCCTACTTAGCAGCAGGACATGTGCAGCCGACCACAAAACCTTGCGAGAGAATGAATATGAGGGAAGAAAGCTTTACCCTAAAGCCTGCACACCAAATTCCCATGCCTTTCTCTCTACTCCCTACCACACTGTATGGATGACACCACATCTACAACTGTAGCCCTGACCTTGCTGATGGGCCCTTATGGGTCCATGGATGTCCAACTGGCATGGGCTTACTAACAAGCCAGACAAGCATGGATGCAAAGCTGACAAGCAAGCACTTCCTAACTGAGCAACCTTGAGCGTATGAGTCGGGAGAGGTCAGGTGAGGTACGTGAACAATCCCCAAATCTCAGGAGCTTAACACAATAAAGGTCCGTTTCATGTTTCTATTAACATGTGCATTCTATGCTGGTTGGGGCTCTGTTCTGGATCCACTTTTTCCCTCAATCCAGAACTCAAGCCAATGGAGCAGTCAGACCGAATATGGTCATTCTGTAGCAGAGGAAATAAAGGGCTCCAGAAGGTCCCTCACCAGCAATTGTATTCTAAGCTTGGCCTCAAACTGGTAACGTCCCTTCCAACAACTCCACCCAACTTCAGTGAGTTAGAAAATACAATCTGACTCTAGCTCTCCAGCTTCAGGACACAGATCTATTTGGTGAATAGCCTCGTGCCTACTGGAGAGAGTTAACCCACTGCTCTGAGCCTTGGTGACCCATATGGAAAATGGAGATATTACATGTATGTCTTCAGATTGTTATAAAGGTTAATCAGAGTTGACCCATGTAGAGCACTTAGTAGAGTCCCTGACCCATAGGAGGTGCTCCAGAAATACCAGCTTCTTTCCTTGCATTCAAAACAGAATTCTTCATCTCTCAGACCTGCTTCCGGCTGCCTGCACCCCTTGTCTGAAGATTTCACCATTTTTCTAGTCACTTTTGATCAAAGCCTGCCAGTAAGCTATGACCTCTCTTCATCCTTCATCATGTCCCCCCAAGACAATGCACCTCCAAGTATGGCCAGTATTCCCCACGTAAGGTCTTCACTTTCTATCACTACTGAGACCCATCCTACTATAGGATTTTATTATCTTCTTGTATCAGTTAGGATTTTTAAAATTGCAAATAAGAAAAAGGAGCTCTGGTCATCCTAGTTCCCCTCCCCACCAAAGGGAAAGCAGTAAAGGAACATGGAATTATCAGAAGGCCACCAGACCATCACATAGAATAATGGAAGGGTTGAACATGAGGTCTCAGGATGGACAAGGAACAGGGCAGTGCCATGGTCTCAGTCTGGACAGAGTCTCATGGTAGAGACATGGTCCGTGAGGCTCTCACACCAGTGCACGATATTGTTCTCAGAGAGGGGCTGTTGATGTGGGCTAGACAGAACCTACCCAACCCTCAGCAATAGCTTCCATACTTGGTGACAGAAACTCTGCAGTCAGCTCCCTCCCACCAATATGGCCCCAATCCAATCTAATATGCTAAACTGATCAACTAGTCCTAAAGTTGGGGCTAAGTCACTCAAACTACTGTGATAAGCTATCAAGTGTCTACTGTGCACCAAACGCTATATAAAACCTGGGCCTTTATGCCAAGCTAGTGATAAAATCATCTGGCATTAGAACTTTGGAGATTTTAGCCCCACAGATGGTCTCCCAACCACCCTCTCTAATCCCTATGTGGGCTCCATGTTGTCCCCAGCCTGACACCAACTGCTGTTCTGTGATGTGTCTTCTGAGTGTTCCTGCTGCTTGAGCTTCTGCTGATGCTACTTTCTGGAGCTAGATGGTCTCTTTCATGCCAGCTCTCCCAACAGAGCTTTCCCTGTGAGCCCACCTAGAAGTCACTGTTCCATCCTCTCACCTCTTAAAGGGGACACTGTCTATATTATGGAGTCCCCACTCTCTAATTGCCAAAAGACTGTAACTCCTCAAGGGCAGGGATCTAACACAGAGTGTAATGCAAGTAAGGAATATTCACCTTATTCACTAGAAGGCAAGGTAAAAGTTAAAAGTAGATCAAAATGAGAGCCAGAGAGCCCTGGTCACCTCCTGGCATGGTCTAGGCTGAAGCACTTCCATTCTTGCTTCCAAGACCCAGCACTTCCTGGCTTGCTTTACTCCATACGAATTTCTTTCTCCCTATCAGGGACTTCAGCTCCTTTGTGGACTTGATATTTGCTTTCACCTCATAAACTGTGTCTGCCACCTTGGCTGGGCTCCACCCGGGGTCCTGATTTGCACCTCGGAGGCATCATTTGACTCCTCTGTCCATACCCTGTCGCATCCTGGATATATGTCCAGGGCCCTGCTCAGGTCCAGCAGTGGGCAATGAGCCACAGTTAGTACTGAGAAAAGCACCCCCGCACCCTCTACAGCCCCAGGAAATTCCCTGCTTGGCAGGAAATGCAGAGCTGTCCATAATGATGGCAGAGGATGACACCATGGCCCTTCTAGTGCTCAAAGAACAAAACTGGCAGCCATCTGGCTCTTCTCCCTCCCTGCCTTGACAGCCTGTCAGTTCCACCTTTGCAATATCTTTATTATCCATCCCTCTCTCAAACTCCACAATCCTTGCCTTCAACTGGGGCTCAGTATTTCTCCATTGGACCTGAGTGAACTCTTAACCTGTCCCCAGTGTCACCTCCTCTGCCCATCTCTGCTCAGCTGCCCAAGGGATCTTTTAAAATGCTTTCCCTGCCACCCAATCACACTGTAGGTAACGAAACTCCTTAGCAACCACCCGTGGCCCTTTACAATCTGGTTATGGCCTGTTTCATCAGCCTCATCACTTACCTTCCAACACCCTCCCCATGTCTGCTCCATCTAACTGCTTTCCATTCTATCCTAAGTCCCCTTGCATGGAATTTTAGGACCAGCCCGAAAATCAAACACAAAAATTGTAATAAAGGCAGCAACATCGTTTAGCTTGCTTGTTCATTCACTAAAAATGAAAACAAGCTGCCATTGCCATCAAGTTCCTCAGGGGAACAGGAGGTGACAGGAAGATCCCAAAAATGCCTGGAAAGGTGGAAAGCTGGCCAGCTTCTGCATGAGGGAAGAACAGGCCAGCTGAGGCTCGGTGAGCCACAGCACGGGAGGTATAGGCAAGAGTCTTGCTGCTCAAGGATAGGCGTTCATTTGGGAAGGTCACCGGGCCTTCCCAGGTTGCACAACACAACCTGGTCCAGAGCAATCCCTTTCCATTTCATGTAATAGAATTTCCCCCAGAAATTATAAGCCAAGCAGCTCATCTTCCCTTCTTTATTGAGCTATAAGCAGACTGCCATAGTCATGAGCAGATAACTGCAAATCTGGGCAGTGATCTATGAAATCAGAACAGACCTGAGTTTGGAGATGTGATTAATTAAAATTTGTAACCAAGTTCATCCCACATATATTTAATGTTATGCATAAGTGCTTTTGTGTTGATTGGAAATTAGGCCCAAAGAGTGGACCTAAATCTGCAGAAACACCGCAGACCCTGTGATTCTTAAACAGACAAACCTTATTTTGATTCTTCCCTCAGTTACTGCTTCTGAATCCACTAGGAAGACAGGAAGGTCATTTCCTGCTCATGTCCCCACCAAAACCCATGCATTTCTTGTGCACACAGGGACACATACACTCGAACAGTGAAGGGCATCGGGCACTTCTGGCCTTGAACTAAGGTTGCCTATGCTTGCACTTGGGGGACCTCTAGAATGGAAAAGGCTTGGCATTTACAAGCTCTGTGACCTTGAACAAGCCCTTCAGTCTTCTAAAAAATGAGGACAGCCCAAGCTCATCCATGGAGGCTGTGAAGAAGAACTAAAGAGACATATGAGGACTACACCGCCTACCCTGCCTTCAGAGGAGGAGAAGACTTTTCAATCACAGAGCTAGGGAGTGGGATTCATACGTGCCAACTCTGTGTAAAGACACTACTTACTGTGACAGATTTTACCTGCTCCTGCAAGTATGGTTCAAATGAAGCCACTATTTGTGTTCATCCTCTCTGGCACAGTACAGAGTCAGGGATTTCTGGCCATCAGGCCCAGGCTGGGGCAGCTGAAGCAGCCCACCAGGTCATACACAACACTCCAGCTGACCTGCACCAGGCTCCCTGCCACAGTCAGGACTTGTTTATTTGCTTTACTAAGTGTGAATTAAAACACCAACAAAAAGGCTAATTTGCTTTTATGCCTTCTGGAAAAGTAATGTATTTATCTGGTACACACTTTGGCTCCTATGGTTTTCTATAGGCCCTTATAATGCAAGGTGATCCAGGAGTGTGCATGCCACAAGCATGGGGGCTGGCGCGAAGAGGCTGCCCAGAGGTCCAAACAAGGAGGGTCCTGGCCCCAGGGGGACAGGGAGATTCCCAAGGCCTCAAGGTCAATGGGAAGAGCTAGAATCCAGTCAGGGCAGAAAAAGTAAAGAGCGTTTCACACCCAGAAGTCAGGGGTAAAGCCAGATGTAGACATCTGCAGGTATCAACTCCAAAACTGAGACAGTAAAGCTTCATCCCACAGGCTCCTAGCTTATGTGAATTCTGTTACATGTGATGGCCTCACTAAATCAATAAAATAATAATTTAAGTGTAAAATAAAGTATAGCCAAAATGAAATGATTTAAGCTCACTGTCTTCCGGGAACAGATGTTCCAGAGGGAGTGTGATGATGGGACAGAGAATTTACCGGTCCTTCCTGCAGCACAGCAACTCCCCTTTCTACTTACCAAGAAACGTGATTTTGTTCAGTTTCAGGGACAGGGGCAGAGATCCTGGCAGGCCACCTCCTTTGCCTGTGATTGGTCAGGCATGAGCACGTGACTGAACCCTGGCCAATGAGATATAAGAGGAAGTGCCTGGAGGCCTATGGGAAATTTTTTCAAAGTCCAGGGACAAGCAGGCCCTTTCTCTGCCGCTTCCTGCCCTGGATGCTGTGGTGTCAGGATGTGATGCTTGGGGCTGCCCCAGCCCTCTGGTGACCATGAAGGCCTAGAGAACTGCAGAGGTGAAGGGCGACCCAGAGACTGGTCTCATTAAGTTGCTGCAATAACCTGGTGTAGCCTCTCTCTCTATACTTTATTATGTGAGTTGCTAAAATATCTTTACTACCACAGCTACTGCTGGTCATTTATTCAATTGCTTGTGTCCTCAAGCATCCAAACAGATCTATCTCAGGAGGCTTCAATTCTTCTCACAGTGTGTGCACCTTTGTGGGCCAAAGTGTGATTCCACTGTCTAAAGACAGGTACTTTCTATCTAACGTGGCCCCTAAAGTCAAGGCAGCTACTTCACCTGGGTTGTAGCTGAAGAGAGACTGCATTTGTATTGGAAGACCTCCCACTCTGTGGGTCCTGGAGAAGGATGGTATGTTGAACTCCAATGTGGGTCTATACTGGGACTCTTCTAAGAACTGTTCTGAAGAAACATGAGTTTTGGTTGACACTGTGACCTCAGAATCCAACCTGAGGGGAAGCTGCCTCCTGAGCCTCTTAACAGACCTCTCACAGCTGCACTCACTGTCCCCACAGGCACCAACTACAGGGAACTTTCTGAGGGTAGCTTTGTGTCTCAGGGGACTTTTACACCCTCAGTGGATACCTGTGCCTTTCCTGCTTCAGGGCTGGCTGCTTGCCCACCTTTGCCTGTGGTCCCACACAGCCTGATGACTTGAAGAAGCCTGAACACACCAATGCTGACATCTCTGTGTTTTGTTCCTGCTGGTCTCTGCCTAGAATGCCCTCTCTACCCATTCCTACCTATTAAACCTTGCTTCCCCAGCACTTAGCACACATTAGGCCAACCATAGAAGGTCTCCTTAACTCAATAATGAGAAAAACAAATAACCCAATTAAAAAACAGGCGGAGGATTTGAAGAGACCTATGTCTAAAGAAGATACACAAATGACCAATAAACACATGGAAAGATGCTCAATATCACTAATCGCTAAGGAAATGAAAATCAAAACTACCATGAGAGGGGCGCCTGGGTGGCTTGGGTTGGGCGTCCGACTTTCGCTTGGGTCATGATCTCGCGGTTCGTGGGTTCGAGCCCCGCGTCGGGCTCTGTGCTGACTGCCAGCTCAGAGCCTGGAGCCTGTTTCGGAGTCTGTGTCTCCCTCTCTCTCTGACCCTCCCCTGCTCACGCTGTCTCTCTCTCTCTCTCTCCTAGAAACAAATTTAAAAAAAAAAAAAAAAAAACTACCATGAGATACCACCTCATGTACATGAGGACTATTATCCAAAAAAACAGTGTGTTGGCGAAGATGTGGAGAAATTGGAACCTTTGTGCGCTCTTGGTGGGAATGTAAAATGATGTGGCCGCTATGAAAAACAGTACAGAGGTTCCTCCAAAGATTAAAGATAGAATTACCAGACGATCCAGCAATCCTATCTCTGAGTATACACCCAAAAGAATTGAAAGCAGCCACATGAATGGATACTTGTACATCAATGTTCATAGCGCCATTATTCACAGTAGCCAAAAGGTGTAAGCAACCAAGTGTCCACAGATGACAGAGAAATGGATAAACAAAATGGTTATATATATAACATTTATTTTTGTTGTGTATATATATGTGCATGCCTATATATATGCTTATACATATAATACACATACAGTGGGATATTATGCAGTCTTCAAAAGGAAAAAATCTGACGTATGTTACAAGATGAAGACATTACGCTCAGTGAAGTCAGTCAGTCACAAAAAGGTAACTACTGTATGATTCCATAGATGTTTGACTACCACCTAGAGCAGTCAAATTCATGGAGACAGAAAGTATAATGGTGGCTGCCAGGGGCTGGAGGGAGGCGGGAATGAGGAGTTGTTGTGTAGTGGGTATAGTTTCAGTTTTGCAACAGGAAATGGTTTTGCAGATGGTTGTAAAACAGTATGAATGTACTTAACACTATTAAACTATATACTTAAAAATGGCTAAGATGGTAAATTTTATGTAATATGTAATTTACCACAATTACAATTTTAAAACTAAAGGTCTCCTTTGTTAAGCCTTCTCTGATGCCAGACTATTGATTACACCGCATTTTTTTCAATAATCTGCCTTAACTCCTGGTTTTCTGTTCTTTCAGGATTGTTTTGAGACATACCCAGTTGCCAAAACCAAAAGAATTAGAGAAATGGAGCCAGAGCCCTGACCGAACTGCTGCATTTCAATAACATGAACCAATAAATCCCCTTTTTAACATTAAGCTAGTTTGAGTTAGTGTCTTGTTACTTGCAACTAAAATCAACCTGAGACTATACTTGGCTTGAAATATCAGAACACTAAGAAGAAAAGACACTAAAGACTTCTAGGGAATGAACAAAAGCACATTCATAGACAAAAGGCTGAAAATAAGATGGCATCTAACCCCTCATTTACAACATCAGATGCTAAAGACAATGAGCAATGTGTACATATTTCTGAGAAAAGAGGACTTTGAATCTGGCTAGATAACTAATGGGGATAGAAGAAATACATTTTTTATACATGAATGGACTTAAAAAAATTTACCTCTTGAGTACTCTTTCTTCAGTAGCTTTTTGGAGTTTGTTAGCTCTTTGTTTCTAGCAAAACAAGGAAGGAAAACCAATAAAAGTAGAAGACAGGGATGGTGAAGCTAGGATGAAAGCTGTACAGGCTGGAGAGCACTGTGCAGAATAGGAAAGTGCAGGCCTTTATGAAAAAAGAAAGAGAGGAGAGGTCAGAGAGGTTGGGTCAAATGGGGTTATGGTGAGAGCCCTTCTCTTTCAACTATAACCACCCTCCCCCCCCCAAAATCCAAATAAAACACAAAGTTATACTATGTGGTCCAAAAATAATGTAAATTAAAATGTGACATAATTTTAAGCTCTTTATGATATATGAGAAAAGAAAATATATTTGACCCTGGTAGTAGGAATTTCCCTATGATTGGTCCAGGGCTACTTGACCCTGGAGTGAATATTTTTGTGGTCATAATGATTTAAATACTATTTAATGGTGTTCATCTTTTAGGATCAATCTAGTAAAAAGGCACAGAAGGCTTAACTGTGATTAGAGAATAGAAAGATAATGTTACCTTCTTGGCAAAGTAAGAATACAGCTACCAAAGCGAAGTGTTTGAGGAAAGAACAATGAGAAAAAGGGGGAAAGCATCAGGGTTTTCTTTTTACCTTATGAAAAATCTAGGCTCTGGTTAGTTTACCAACAACAAGAAAAAAACAGATTGGGTTGTATGAGATATAGGGAAATGGTACTTTAAACAAGCCAGGGCATAACTTCTCTCCTATAAAATCTTGGGAAGAAAGGCAGGTCAGGGATAGTATAGAACTCTGATGTCATCAACATCCCAGAATCCTTGTTGATTTCTCTGTCATTCTTATAATATGCCTTCCATCTACCCTCAAGATTGTCTCATGATCACATGATGGCTGCTGCAGCTCTAGCCATCATTTCTGTGTTCCAAGTAAGAAGAAAGAAGAAGAGAGAAGGGCAAAAGAGGTCTACCTGCTGAGTCAGCCCCCTTTTAAGAACTTTCCAGACGCACGATCCAACAACTTCTTATATCTTACTGTCCAGAACCCAGTGACATGGCTGCTCATATCCAAAGAATAAAACTGACCAAATCCTAAACTGAAAAGTATAGTTTTTTGGATGGCACACTGCTGCACTCAACAAAACTGGGCTTGCTTGTAAAGAAGGAAGGAAAGGAAGGAATGGATATTGGGTAAGTTACCATCTATGACTCAAGAGATAGAAGTATATTTTTTAAATTAAAAAGGTAACCAACAAAAGAAAAAAAAATAACAGAGCCATCCAAAGCTAGAGGAAAGAGGAAGGGTGCAGACTACAAGTTAAGTCAACCTTTCATAATGGGACTCAATGGCTATCTTTTCTGGATACAATTTAGAGTTGTGCATTTAACCCACAAAATAATTTAAAAGGACCAAAGAGGCTATCTTTTGGGAGGTAGGGATGGAGCTATAACTTTATATTAAAAGCCCTTTTGAATTAGGTGAATTTTTAAAAAGCCATGTGCACATATTATTTTGATGACAAAAGTAACAGTGTCTAGTCTAATCTCTTGGAAAACAGAGCTCCACTATATTTCCTTTCCCCTTGGCAACCTGGATCAGTGGTGGGCACTTTGGTCTGTTTTTAAGCTCCCCTCGCTGACTTAGAAAGTGACAAAAGTCAGCCTTATTCAGGGCTCTCATTATCTCACTTCTTTCAATGGATTTGTTATTTTTTAAACTCTAGCCATTAACGTCCAAGATCCTTTACGAGATGAGGGAGGAGACTGGCAGACACATTACTTCTGTGTCTGGTGGGGAAGGTCCACCTATGTGGCACCCTCTGTTGGAACTGAGGCAGCCAACATCTCCCCATGCTCATTTTCCTGTGTGCTCACAGACTGCTGTGCAGGGAAGTGTGTGCTCTACTGCCTGGTCTACGCTCTCAAATCGCTGTCCTAATACCTCTATAATATATTAACAGGCAGTGGCCAAAGGGAGTTCTGCTGAAATAGGCAGTAGTTTGGGCCATTTTGGACAAAATCCTAGAATGCACACAATATTGCTGAGCTATGCAGTTTAATTTATGAGCATGCAGGTCTGCTGTGAAATTGGGAAATGGAAGTATAAGACATTAGCATTCACATGGCAAGGGCAGGGCCAAGTCCAAAACTGTAATATGCCTTTCACAGGGAGGACTGGAGAGTCTGAAAGAGCAGCCATGCTCTGTCAGTTAAATGTGTGCCCGCAAACCTCATCCCTGTATTTTAATACCACCAACCACCTGCGCTTCTCCAGGCCTTATGCCCTTAATATTGCCCAACACTCTGCATAGTTTTTAACAACAACTTGTCCGCACCTCTTCTGGACAGATTTAAAAGATGAATTTATTGGTCTGGATATGCTTTGATCTGTAGTAGGGACAGTAGGGCAGACGGATTCTCAACTTCTTTCTAGCTAAGGCATGCAAACTATTATACAGTGAAATATTTCCAAATTACAAAGGGAAGACAGGCACGTTTGTAACTTAATTCACAGCAGTTGTACATGCTGCTCAAGCCATGTATTCTCCAGTTAAAGGAGAGTCAGAGTCAGAGATTTTGTCTGACCCTGACTTTCTAGCCCATTTTTCAATGCACAGAATAAAATAACATCTATTTCCGCCTTCTCATGAATGAAAACACACCCTTCTAAAGAGTCCACAGGAAACATCAAGCATGCTTCAGCAGTTAAAGTATGCTGGAAAACACACTGGAAATTGTAACAGGCTGAATAATGTCCTCCAAAGAAATCAGCTCCTAATCCCTGGAACCTGCAGATGTTACTTTATTTGGGAAAGGGGTCTCTGCAGATGTGATTAAGGATCTTGAGATGGGGAGATTACCCTGGATTGTCTAGAGGGCCCTGAGCGCAATCACATGGATCCTTTGAGGGAGAGAAAGGGAGATTTGAACACAGACAAGGCCCTGCGAAGACGGAGCAGAGAGAAATCTGGAGACGCCGGCCTTGAAGACTGGACTGATGCAGCCACAGGCCAAGGAAAGCCAGCAGCCACCCGAAGCTGAAAGAGGCAAAGAACTGTTCCCCCCTGAAAAAGATTCTCTCAAAAGGGAATATGGCCCTGTTGACACGTGGATTTGGGGCTGTGAAACGGATTTCTGATTTTGGCCTCCAGACCTGTTAGAGAATATATTTCTGCTGTTTTAAACCACCAAGTTTGTGGTAATTTGTTACAGCAGCCCTAGAAAATTAACACACTCACACAGAAGGGCCAGAGGCGAGGGTTTCAGTGTTTACAAAAAAACATCCCCAACACTCTATGGTTCTTTTAATGGTATTTAGCAGAATTCAACCTCCTGCCTCCAGCTAGTGGGGCTGGAGAGTGTTGGAACTCAGTGCAGTCAGGTCCACGAAGCACAGACTAAGAAAAGCAGTCACCTTGCTCCTGGGTCCCTGGGGACAGCTCTAGGCAATATCCCTTCCTGAAGCAGGGTGCTATGTGCATGAAGAAAACGTGTTCAGTCCTTACAGCAAAAATGTGAATAGGTAAGTGTGAAGGGGGTACCAAGGATTTAAGAGATTTCCGATAAATTAACCTTATAGCTCAGACAGGGCTGCATGGGTATGTGTACATGTCAGGGGAGTACATCTTTAAACAAATGCGATGTAATTATTAATAAACATGGCCAGATGCCTGCAAGCATATGCTACAAGGCTGTTCTCTGAGGGTTTCTGTAATAGTGAAAAATTAGAGACCCAAATGTCTACCAACAGGGGAATGGTTAAGTCTCATATGATATGATGCCGCTATTAAAGAGTAACATAATTCTACATATGCTGACATTAGAGGTTATGAATGAGTAAATGTTGGGTTAAAAAAAAAAGGCAAGTTGCAGATAGTATCACAGTGTTATCTCATTTCAGTTCAACAAAGCTATCTATGCTAGCGTAATACACAGAAATACTATAGAATAGAAACACTTCTGAGTGTGTGTGTATCCACCTGATAGGTACACCGCAAACAGCGAGTTATTACCTCGGAGGAAAGGGGAGGTTGTTGAGGGGACAGCAAGTGGAATGGCCAGACGGGGACATCTAACTTCATACAAATGAGCCTCCTCCCTAAGTGTGTACTTCTGCGGACCTAAGAAAGAAACAATGGACATGTCACAGCAATGCCCTATGAGAACCTCGTCTGGAACAGTGTCAGGTAAACAGTGGGGGCCCTCAGGAACTGCGTGTCGGAGGAGCACTGTGCAGCAGGTGGTCTTTAGAGATTGGCTGGGGCTTCTGGAAGCTGTCTGGAAGCCGGCTCATGGTGCAGGGCTGGAGGCAACAACCTTGGCTCTTATACCAGGCTCCCCAGTAGTGCCACCATGTTTTTATTTAAAGAAAGAAAGAAAGGCACAGGCAGGAGACCAAAGTCCCAGGCAAGTGTGTCTTCTGTCTCTTCCACAGGAGTGGGGCCAAGCCACTGTTCACCAACTCAGTGGTTTACACCAAAGCCAAGGGAAATCTGTCTTTTGAACACATTCTCAGAGAAATTCTGCACGAGGCTGTTTCTAAAGGTTTGCACGCCCCCTGGAAGGGTAGTTTTCTCACCCAGTGAGCATGCAGTCCCTGTGCCTGCTACTGAGCACAGCCCTCCTTGCGATGGTGAGCCATGCAGCAAGACAGGAGGCCCTATGCCTTGGAAAGGACCCTTGTTAGCCTCCCTCCCCAGAAGACACCCCAAAGTACACCCCAGTCACCTTTCATGACATACGAAGGCAGTGCTCTTAGATCAAGGGTCTCCCAGTTACTTTGTCTGTTAGAAATGCTGTTGTGGATTAATGTACAGTCAGGCTGACCAATTATGCACCAAAAAGGTGTTAATACAGCCAAGCGAAATAGCCACTGACCTCACACTGTTCAAGTCAGGAGTACTGTAGAGATGAATGGGACTGTCTCAGGACCCCAAAGCAAAGATGAGCATTCCATACAAGAAATGACAAGCACAATTCTCTTTTGGATAAAAGCAGGGGTGTGGGTCACTCTATCTCAAACACATGCTACAGGAGCGCAATGCTTTGAAGGTGACAAGTCTCTGCAAACACTTGTTAAGTGATGGCTCTTAGTGAAATTACTGTTTTTGGTGGAATGAAAGGAACCAATCCTTTCTCCTCCACACACCATTAAGTGTTTATTTTTCAAGGTAGGTTTCTCCAAGATTTGCCACGATATCTTTGAACATCATGACATTTTATGATACCTTATTACAAATTTCAAGAAAGACTTTCATCTCCCATATTTTAAAGAAATCGTCACAAAAACAAAGATTGGAAGCTGGATTTTTCCTTAAGCAGAGCGAATGCTATATCCAGATAGCCTATGCTTAATTGAAATATTGAACCCTGTTGGTTTTGTGATTCCAATTGCAGAATGTTGACATCTGGTCAGCCCCTTCCCCCCCACCCCCCACCTATTTGTATAACTGAGGAAACTGAGGACTGGAGAGGTGAAGTTGCTTAATTCACTGTCACATAGGAAGGTAATAACAGAGCTAGAATCAGAGCTTTGGGTGAGATTTCTATCACCATGTAACACTGCCTTATAAATCAAGTTGTTTGGTTATGGCGATTTTTAAGTTTTTATCAAAGGAATGGATCATGACACAATCCCCCTTGCTAGACCTAATGAGATGGGCACTGTGGGACATGTGCAGGGTAAGCAGAAGATAATAAATTCAGAGAAATCAGGCTAGAAAGGACTTGGAGCGATTCTCTTACTCCCATTTCTCTTCCTTGAGGCAGAAGTCGCTGACATCATTCCCAGGGAGAAGTATCTTATTTCTAAAAGCCTTCAGGGAAGATTTCATAAGTTCAGCTTACAAAAAGGAATATCTGATTTCCTCTCAATAGCAGGATCCAAGAAGTAATCACAGAAAACTACTGCACAGTCTTTTACATAAAAAAAAATAAAACATAAAATGCTGGCGGCGCCCGGCTGGCTCAGTCAGTTGAGCATCCGACTCTTGATTTCGGCTCAGGTCATGATCCCAGGGTTGTGAGATGGAGTCCTATGTCAAGCTCTGTGCTGAGTGTGGAGGCTGCTTGGGATTCTCTCTCTCTATCCCTCTGCCCCTCTCCCCCCACTTGCGGGCACTCCCTCTCTAAAAAAGTAAAAATAAAAACATAAAATGCTCCTCACCCCAATACCTCAGAAGTGATTTTTAAAATCACCTTCCAGTTTAGTCCTACTTGAACATTTCTATTGTGAAAGGAAAACATTTTGGAAAATAAGAGCATGAGGATGTCATGAAACCTTGACTGATTTTTGTAGGAATTTGTAAGAATGTGGGAGACTCACTCGGGCCTGGCTGTATGAAGAACTTTGACAGAAAATGATAATATATAGAGGCCTGTAGAGCATACGATATTTGCCACATGAAAGCTTCTGAGTTCCAGACCATATAATGGCTCCTACTGTATGACTGTTACCTCTAAGTTTTGTAACAAGTCCCATTTTTTTGCAAAACAGTTTTTATACCAAGTCTTAGATCAAGAAAGTACGTTTCTAAGTAATGTGAGGGGGGAAAAATAAAAACAAAATAGATTAAAGACTCCACCAATGATTCCACATATTTTCCTGCCAAATGATCCGAAAGCCAGAGGTTATCCTGAAATGAAGAAGTCTGCCTAACATCCGTGACATTAAGAGAGGGAAAGCTATTAACATGTGGCACTTTATCTGAAGACGATACTGCTGACCTACTGCCAACAGCTTTGAACTGCTTTTTTGCTCAGTGATTATAGGATTCTGGGCTCCTGAGAATCAAGCAAGGGGCGCACCTCAAAGGCAGCTGCTGGAGGTGAGGTGGCCCAAGGGTGTGGCATGGTGCAGGCTGTCTATGGAGGGAGCTGGCAGGCCTGAGGGCAGTGAACACTAAAATCCTGGGCTCAGGGTCTCAGGCTCTGGGCAAGGATGCAAAATGGCTATCTGTAATTTTGCTCCCCACCAAACCATCCCCCGGATGACCTGTCAAAGCTTCTCCCAGCCATGCCTCCATGCTCCTGTTCCAGGCATTTCTCCTCTGCTGTTCCCAACCAAGTGTTTCTCTGAATTCCCTCAGCCCTATCCCTCCTCGGGTGTTCAGGAATAACACATCCACTGACTGATGGCTGGGGGGCCCACATCCTCCATTCCTCACAGAAGAGTGTATCTGGAGCCCACTCTTGGCTCTAAGTCCAGCCCTCACCTTCCAGCACCAGGCCAGAGAGGGAAAGGTCTAGACAGTCCTCACTTAGAGCTCTGAAATCCCAGGCTGGAGGTTAATGCTAGGAGGAACCATGCCTGGGGAAGACTGGCACCACGGGCTCTACCCAGCCAGCCAGTGCCCAGCCCGGGCGTGGGGCCAGCAGAGACCCAGCAGCATCTCAGCCCAGAGGCAGCCCACAGTAGCCAGAAGAACCACTTGTTTCAACAGCCATAACCCCCACAGAACACAGGGGGACCCAGAAGTGAGGCCAAATGGCTCTGAGTGCAGGAGCCAAGGAAAGCACTTGAGCAGGACAATGATCATTACTAACCATTTATGGGAGCACAGTTGTGAATTGCTTTACACATATTATTTCAATTAGCTGCTGCTATTCCCCCTTTGCAGATGAGGAGACTGGGGCTGGAAAAATCTGGGGTTGGAAATTCATTCAAGGTTACATAGCAAAGAGGAGCAAGCTGGAATTTGACTCCCCACCACAAGCTCTCAAGCTATCTCACCTGGGTGTGCACAAGGTGACCACAGCACTTTTCATTTCTGCAAGGGACTGTGAGCACAAGCTTGGGGTGGTGGCAGAGCTCGGATTCCCAGGTCCCCAACTGCACAATGTTAATTAAAATGGGACTGCAAATTCTGAAAACCAAATTAAATTCACCCTAATTCTGAAAGTGGAAGCAAACCAATGCCCAGCAGCCACTTTTCCTAGCACAAGGAATCGAGATCCAATAAATCTCTAACCTTTCCCACCCTTGAGAGAGGCAGAAGGAATCACTGTGGAACGAAATGCAGCTTTGCTTCTCCAAGAGCAAACAGCCTTGGCTGGAACTCTTGAAGTGCACAAACAAACGCAATTAAAGAAAAAACCCAAGCTTGATTCCCAAGCCAGACAGAGATCCAGCAAAAAAAGAGAACTACAGGCCAATATCCTTGATGAATACGGATGCAAAAATTCTCAACAAGATCCTTGCAAATCGAATCCAGCAGCATATCAAAAGAATCATCCACCAAGATCAAGTGGGATTCATTCCTGGGTTACAGGGCTGGTTCAACATTCGCAAATCAATCAATGTGATACATCATATCAATAAAAGAAAAGATATAAACCATAGGATCCTGTCAATAGATGCAGAAAAAGCATTTGACAAAATACAGCATCCTTCTTAATAAAGACTCTAGAGAAAGTCGGGATAGAAGAAACCTACTTAAACATCATCAAAGCCATCTATGAGAAGCCTTCAGCGAACATCATCCTCAACGGGGAAAAACTGAGAGCTTTCCCCCTGAGATCAGGAACACGACAGGGATGTCCACTCTCACCACTGTTGTTTAACATAGTGCTGGAAGTCCTAGCATCAGCCATCAGACACCAAAAGGAAATCCAAGGCATCAGAATTGGCAAAGAGGAAGTCAAACTTTCACTCTTCGCAGATGACATGATACTCTACATCGAAAACCCGACAGACTCCACCAGAAGCCTACTAGAACTGATCCAAGAATTCAGCCAAGTTGCAGGGTACAAAATCAACGTACAGAAATCGGTTGCATTTCTATACACCAACAATGAAGCAACAGAAAGAGAGATCAAGAAACTGATCCCATTCACAATTGCACAAAAAACCATAAAATACCTCGGAATAAACCTAACCAAGGATACAAGAGATCTGTATGATGAAAACTATAGAAAACTTATGAAGGAAATTGAAGAAGACACAAAGAAATGGAAAAACATTCCATGCTCATGGATAGGAAGAATAAATATAGTTAAGAGGTCATTACTACCCAAAGCACTCTACACATTCATTGCAATTCCAATCAAAATTGCACCAGCATACTTCTCAAAACTAGAACAAACTATCCAAAAATTTGTATGGAACCACAAAAGACCCCGAATAGCCAAAGTAATCCTGAAAAATAAAACCAAAACGGGAGGGATCACCATCCCAGACTTTAGCCTCTACTACAAAGCTGTCATCATCAAGACAGTATGGTATTGGCACAAAAACAGACACATAGACCAATGGAACAGAATGGAGAACTCAGAAGTGGACCCAAAAGTATACAGCCAACTGATCTTTGACAAAGCAGGAAAGAATATCCAATGGAAAAAAGACAGCCTTTTTAACAGATGGTGTTGGGAGAACTGGACAGCAACATGCAGAAGAATGAAACTAGATCATTTTCTCACACCATGCACAAAAATAAACTCAAAATGGATAAAGGACCTGAACGTGAGACAGGAAACTATCAACACCCTAGAGGAGAAAGCCGGAAACAACCTCCTTGACCTCCACCGCAGCAACTTCTTACTTGACACATCCCCAAAAGCAAGGGAATCAAGAGCAAAAATAAACTGTTGGGACCTCATCAAGATTAAAAGCTTCTGCATAGCCAAGGAAACAACCCAGAAAATTAATAGGCAACCAACGGAATGGGAACAGATAGTTGCAAATGACATATCAGATAAAGGGTTAATATCCAGAATCTATAAGGAACTCACCAAACTACACGCCCGAAAAACAAACAACCCAGTGAAGAAATGGGCAGAAGACATGAACAGACACTTCTCCAAAGAGGACATCCAGATGGCCAACAGACACATGAAACGATGCTCAGCATCCCTCCTCATCAGGGAAATACAAATCAAAACCACACTGAGATACCACCTCACGTCAGTCAGAGTGGCTAAAATGAGCAAATCAGAGAACTCTAGATGCTGGCGAGGATGTGGAGAAACGGGCACCCTCCTACACTGTTGGTGGGAATGTAAACTGGTACAGCCCCTCTGGAAAACAGTGTGGAGGTTCCTCAGGAAACTAACAATAGAACTCCCCTAGGACCCAGCAATAGCACTGCTAGGAATTTACCCGAGGGATACAGAAATGCTGAGGCATAGGAGCACATGGACCCCAATGTTCATAGCAGCACTCTCCACAATAGCTAAAGCATGGAAAGAGCCTAAGTGTCCATCAACAGATGAATGGATCAAGAAGATGTGGTTTATCTATACAATGGAGTACTACATGGCAATGAGAAACAATGAAATCTGGCCATGTGTAGCAACATGGATGGACCTTGAGGGTGTTATGCTGAGCGAAATAAGTCAGGCAGAGAAGGACAAATATCATATGTGTGCACGTATAGGAGGATTAGGAGGAACCTGACGGAGGAACAAGGGGGAGAAGAAGGGGGGAAATGGTGGGGGAAAGGGAGAGAGGCAAACCATGAGAGACTCTTGAATGCTGACAAAAACTGAGGACTGATGGATGTGGGGGGGAGGAGGGATGGGCATAGAGGAGAACACTTGTGGGGATGAGCCCTGAGTGTTATGTGGAAACTAATTTGACAATAAACTATTTGTAAAAAAGAAAGAAAGAAAGAAAGAAAGAAAGAAAGAAAGAAAGAAAGAAAGAAAGAGAAAAAGAAAAAACCCAAGCTTGATGCGCCTAACCAAGGGCATGCTCATTCACTCAAGAGAGGATTAAAAAGAATTCAAAGTAAAAAATGAGCTTTGAGATAAGCAGTTTTCCCCTATGAGATAAGCAGTTTTCCCCTATTTTACAAAAACAATAGAGGTGTTAAAGGAACAGATGTTTCAAGGTGGGAAGAAATGCCAGATGTGCTGGTTTAAGGAATCACTGCTTCATAAATATCACCTTATTGGTGTTACTCTATGTCGGTTTCATCTTACAAAAATACTTATGCTTGGATTAAAAGGTTCCTACGAGATGATCCTGTAAATGAGACTTAGGGATAGGTTTTAAAAAATGTCGAGGCAAAAAAATCTCACACCTTCCAATGAGTCATGGAATAACGCAAAAAGTAAGTGATACTGTTAAAAACCTCAATATTAAAAAAAAAAACCATTTAAGTAAAAAATAATAGAAAAACATAAAATGCTCAGAAACTATAAAATGCTCACTGGAGTTGAAGCCATTATTTTCTGAGCAATCAAACAGATCATTTACCAGTGGTTCATTGGCTACCATTTTCCTGAATCAGAATCCTGTGTGCAATAAGGAAAGGTTGTAATTGAGAGCCCAAAACCCTTTTTCCTTCTGTGTCCACACTCATGAGTGATCTTTTCAGCCTGCCCTCTCCCTCCACTCCTTTCTTCGCCTCCACTCACTGAGGGGAGTTTCTGGCCTCTGTCTGGGGCCTGGCACACTGGTACTGCCGTTTACTACCTCCTTTTGGTTTTTCCACAAGAGTGGCTCCTCACCCCTATCATCAGCCATGTCGATGGCACCATGGGGTGGAAACCACATGGCCTGTCTATCATCCCAGTGCCCAAGCACCTCCCTGGTTGGCTTTTCCTCCTTGATGCCTGAGACCAACATGCTTGTTTTTAGCATGAACACAGAAGGTACTTAATAAAGGCCTCCTGAATAAATGATGCAGGCATCTGGCCAGGGGCCACTTGCTTCCTTCCCTTCCTTGGAGCTCTTCTCTCCACCTGGAATGCCCCCATCCCCTCAGTTTATCCATATCACCTTCTCCAATTTTCCATAAATGAATAACACCATCATCCAGTCAGTTGTGTGGCAGTGATTCTGGCCCTCTTTAAAGAATGGGAGCCTTGAGGCGCCTGGGTGGCTTAGTTGGTTAAGTGTCTGACTTTCGCTTAGGTCATGATCTCGCAGTTCGTGGGTTCGAACCCCGCCTCGGGCTCTGTGCTGACTGCCAGCTCAGAGCCTGGAGCCTGTTTCAGAGTCTGTGTCTCCCTCTCTCTCCGACCCTCCCCTGCTCATGCTGTCTCTCTCTCTCTCTCTCCTAGAAATAAATAAAAATTAAAAAAAAAAAAGAATGGGAGCCTTAAAATTCATGTATCACTGAATCCTATACACTCCACTTGCTCTTTCTCTGGCCTCCCTTCTTCTCCATCCCCTCTGTAATGCCCAACTCTAGCCTTCCTCTCATCTAAGGGGCCACCTCCTCACAGCAGTGCCCTGACCCCCACTCCCTGGTCCAACCTCTCCTGAATGCACACCTAAGCTGGTCCCTCCTCTGCTCACCTCTGTCCTCAGGCTAGAGCCCAAGCTGTTGACAAGGCAGAGATGTGGTCCTAGAAGTCTCAGCTCCTAGCAGTCAGTCCCTAGCCCCACCCCAATAGTCACCTGGCACCCAGCTGCCACAGAAGGCCTTTTACCCAACCCTGGCTGGCTGGTGGAGCAAAAAGCAGTAGTCAAAGCAGGGAGTCCATCAAAAAAATGTCTAAGCAAGCTTTAGCTTTAAATTACACCTATGCAAGTAAATGACTTGATGCAGGGCTGAGGCTTTGTTTGGGGGCAGGGACTGGAGTGTTCATAAACCCCATTCCTCAGTGACAATTTCCAATTCTAGGTTCTTTTAGATGGAGAGGGCACCTGAAGATGCACAGGAAGAACACGGGATGGAATCAGTCTTGACTTTTGGATTCCCCTGCTCCTGCCACCACCAATCCTACAGTCTAGTTTTTCCCCAACACCCCAAGGGGTGGGGGTGGGGCTGGGGAAGGAGCCACTCTCACCTTTTCAAGTCTCTTCAAAGTATTCAATTTATTTCTAAAAACACACACACACACACACACACACACACAAAACAAAAAACAACAAAAAACACTATTCTTTCCTTTCATATGCGTAATATATCAATTTTTTGGGTAATACATCAATTTATGTAATATTCAATGTTTAATAAAGTTATGTATACTTATTAAGTACAACGGGCACAAACACATTTGGGAAGAAACACAGCTGACCGGTCAGCGCAGCATGCGCACCGGGTCTGCATGGTCAGGTATGGATGTGGGCAGGTAAGCACATGATCGCACATGCCTGCCGCCCCCACTGCATTGCCAACTCCAGGCCCGGAGAGCCTGGCTCAGTTTGATACGTCTGTGACTGCTGTGTCTAGCACAGGAGCAGAGTGTAATTCGGCCTTGGGAAACACTGAATGGAGAAATGAGCCTCCTCACCAACCAACCTTTCCCGAGCTCCAGAAACTCCTCTCGCAAATCCAGGCTGCCAGATACCTCCCCTCTTGGAGGTACTTGGACTCACTACCTGCCCATCACACAGTCACCAACATGTCCTAACTCAGACCCAGAAGAGCAGGGGCACTCTCCGGTCCGGCCTCACGGTTCTCAGGTCAGGGAGATGGAGACAAGCTGAGAGATCTGGTCAAGGGCATGTGTGACCAGCACCTTTCCAACCTCCCAGTTCAGACTCCTTTCTTCTTTTGTCCCTGAGTCCCTGGAGCTGGCAGAGTACATGGCACACACAGAGTCCCGTGATGGTACAGCCAGAGGCCAAGATGGCTTGTGAACATCTCCACTCTTCACGAGTGTCTTATTGGTGAGACCCTTAGAGAATCACAGCTACTCCCTTCTCCCCCATGGCTTGGGGCGTGAGAGGTACCTGATTAGCTTAAAAGCAAGCCTTCAGCAAGTTAACTGCAAGTAAAAATAAAGTCAATTTCAAATCAGTGGGCTAATTTAACTGTAAACCTTTCACTCCTACTGACCCACGAGTCTGGAACAGACTTGGAATAAGTGTGGTGATGAGAACCCCAGCGGCTGGCACACGTACTCACTCACTAGGCGGAGAGAGCTGGACTCCAGGTTACAGACTGAGGGCGTAAATGGAAATAAACTTGCCTTCTGGGCTCACAGACATTTCATTACAAAGACTGACTTCCTTTTCATGCTGAAAGCATTTGTGTGGCCTTCAATACTTCCAATTTCATTACAGGAATAAGATGCAAAGCAGTGAACACACTGCTGTCCTGACTGGTACAGAGGCTCACGGATGTAAGACAGAAGCAAAACCACAATGTCTCTCAGGCCAGTTTTGCTTCTGACTTTGAAAATTGGGCAGGCTCATGATCTACCGCTCAGTTCATCACAAAAATGAACATGAACAGAGAGGATCCAAATATTCCAGTTGGCTGGGGAATGTATTATGGGATTTATTTTATCAAAGACTATGTGATAACCATGCTTTTTATTTTTATTTATTTAAAAAAATTTTTTAACATTTATTCAGTTTTGAGAGACAGAGAGAGACAGAGTATGAGCTGGGGAGGGGCAGAGAGAGAGGGTGACACAGAATCTGAAGCAGGCTCCAGGCTCTGAGCTGTCAGCACAGAGCCCAACATGGAGCTGGAACCCACAAACCACAAAATCACGGCCTGAGCTGAAGTCGGACGCTTAACCAACTGAACCACCCAGGCGCCCCAACTGTGCTTTTTAAAGACAAACTTTGAAACTGTTCCAAAGTCCACTGTCATTAATAATCCCTTCATCCAGGAAACATCAGTTAGCACCTACTATGAGTCAGATAATATGTCAGTAACCAGGGAAAGAACAGGATAAGCTATTTTCTACCTAGAGGGTTCACCTGCCTTTTGGGGGGGGGGGGCAGATAGGCTACCAGTGTTCACAATCCATGTGGTAAGAACTGGCATAGATAAAAACAGAGGGAGCCTGTGTGCAAGAGGAGCCCTCCAGCCCAGCCAGGCTGAGAGAAGCAGGCAATAGGAATATGAAAAGGTTTCAGGAGGAAGTAACAGGTGTTTGGGGTTTTAAAGGATGAATAGGAGTTAGGCAGGTAAATGAGTTGGGGGAGATGGAACAGCATCTGCAAAGCCTGATATGGGAGGCCATGGTGCATGGTGGGGTTGCAAGAGGGTCAAGAGAATAGCCAGGCTTGAGGGGTATGACAAGGTTCTCCACCATAAGGTTGCCAAGGGCCTTGTATTCTATGTTGTCTAGATCAAACTTGATCCTGATGGTGGTGGCTGTTGAGCCTCTACATGATTTTACAAAGTGGAGTGATGAATCCGCAAGTGATTACCTGAGGGTCCCCTCAACAGCACTCAGGGACATCTTCCTTTCTGTGCCGCTCTTGAGGCCACAAGAACTTAAAAGCCTCATTAGCAGGCAGGTCTCCAATGAACAGCTAAGCCTCCTTCCCTTCCATAATGCCCTCTTTGAAGCCCACAGCTACTTTCAACTGCATTCTAATTTCGAAGAAGTGATAAACATATGCTCATGTTTCCATTTACAAGTTTTTGATTATCAGCCTGCCATTGTAGCTGCAAATTACCCATTTTCTATTATAATTATTTTTACTTCTCTAGATGAGGAAGGAAAAGAAGCACTTTTCAATTACTCAAGTGCCTGAGCCACAGAGGGAGGGAAGAGTTAAGCCCACTGCTGCATCTTTTGCCAATGGCAGTACAATAGCAAGGGTCTGAAAAATGAAATGCGAGCCTGTGGGCTGTGTTAGACCAAGTCTTCCAGATCCGTACGTTTGCTCACCACGATCAGTTTACCTAAAGCTGGCGCAAACCAGGGAAGAGCTCAGCAGGGGCAGAACTGCTGCCGCAAGGGCTCTTGGGCACAACTCCTTGAGGACAGGGTGCTTTAGGGGACAGACATGTCTCCTGCACTCTTGGGTGCTAACACTTGCTTTTTCTGCTTCAAGGAGGAAGTTTTTGAAGATGGGGTTGTCCCTAGTCAGATGCACCCAAGTAACTACGGTCATACTTTGGTTGGAATTCCACAAGGACCCAGATACACTAACTGGCTTCACAGACCCCTCTCCTGAACCAGATACAGCACAGAGCCATGTCTGGCTGTCTTTCTGTCCTGGCCAGGGCTGGCTGGGATCGGGGTAAGAAAGAGCCCTGGGAATGTATGGGAGGCAATGAATTCAGGTCACTAACTGACGTGAAGAGGATACTACCATGCAGACTTGCACGCCTACTAGCAGCTTAATGTCCCATTTAATTGGCATGTAACCTTAATTGACAGAGTAGCATGTAAATGAGAATGCAACCGTGGCTTTGTAGCTTTGAAGGCGCTGTTGGTGACTTAAAAACACAGCTTGTATGAGCTAAAGAGTTTTAATATTGGGATGATTTGCTCATCAAGAAACCATGCCAGGGGCACCTGGGTGGCTCAGTCAGTGAAGCATCCGACTTTGGCTCAGGTCACAATCTCATGGTTCGTGGGTTCGAGCCCCACGTCAGGCTCTGTGCTGACAGCTCAGAGCCTGGCGCCTGCTTTGGACTCTGTGTCTCCCTCTCTCTTCTGCTCCTCCCCAGCTCATGCTCTGTCTCTCTCTGTCTCTCAAACTTTAAAGAAGGAAGGAAGGAAAGGAGGGAGGGAGGGAGGAGGAAGAGAAGGAGGGAGACAGGAAAGAAGGAAGAAAAAAAACTGTGCCAATCAAACAAATTCCTAACATCTTCCATGTGTATCTGTGCTTAGTCCTGAGGATGAGCTTATGGAGGGCACAGTCCTTGTTCTCACACTCACTCTTGGTTCAGGGGCGGGGTGGGGGGGTGGGTGGCAGTGTCAGGCATGGGAAAAAAAAAACAAGCAGTTACTTAAATGTTCAAAATGTCATTTGTGGTCAAAGCAAAAACTTATTGCAGCTGTGGAAGTTCTAAATATTGCTCTCTGTTCACATTTTAAACCCTCGTAGATGACAATAATAAATCACTATCACAGTAAATCAATAATAATAGTAACAGTGAAAATAGCTAAAAGTTACTGTATCAGGTACTTTTTATGTACTAGGCACCTTTTAGGTCTCCTAACTTCTATTTTGGCAGCACATATACTGTGCCTGTTACTACAAAATTTTTTGTGTTATCTTTAATCTTTGCAAACACTGTGCAGAGAAGTATTATCCTTTTGTTTCTGATGGGGACACTGTAGCCTGGGGCTCTGAAGCTCAGAGCTTGGCCAAAGATGCAGTACTGGGGGTGGGGGGGAGCCTGGACAAGCTCCTGTCTGATCACAAAGGCCAGGTCATCTCAGTTCCCAGTACCTTTAAGGCGCAGAAACCCAGAGGGGCTCAGATCACTCTTCCATGCTAGCCCCAGAGTCTTTGGTATTCAAGATGAGCTCGTTCAAGTTTGCAGGAAACAAAGATATAATCAGCATATAAACCATCCTTTAGATATCAATCATAAATTCTTCCCTCAAGAGTAAATTTGCTCTCTCTTCTCTGTGTATCTCAAGATCCTTGCATGAGTAAGGACAGGTAAGAGCAGATTAATGTGCAGGTACCTGTCCCTCACTGGCAAAGGCAAGGGGGCTTCCACTCAAAGTTGAGCAGGGGTGTATCAACTTTGGTGCACAACTATGGTATACATACCATCATACGGGTTGTATGTGCACGCAATGGGGAGCGTGCCGTGGCTGTTGCAGGTGTGTGTTGCATGGGTGTCCCACGGGAGCACGCGCTATAGACAGTGTTGTGGGGGGTTGTGGTGGGGAGGCTGCCATGGGGATAGGTTTGCAGTGTGTCTCAGAAGGAGGTGTGCTGTGGATGTGGTGGTGGGGGAGTCAAGTGTAGGTGATAGAGGGTCTGTGCTCCAGGGTGTGTGGTGAAAATCACACATTGTGGGGATGTTCCCAGGGGCTTATGCTGTGGGGGTGTATTATGGGATGGGCCACAAGGGTATACTGTGGGGGTTTGCTCTGAGGATGTGGCCTGGGGGTGGTGGTAGAGTTGTGCTGTGGGATGTACAGTGACGAGTGGGGAGGACCCAGCAGGTCCCTGGTCAGCTATGGGGCACCCTAGAGAGTCTGCTATCAGGCCTGAGAAGGCTGTCCTTGCCATTGCACCCGCCTGATCCCCATGATGGCCAGCTCATGCCCCCAACACCCCACTTCCCCCACCAGGCCACATCTGGGCTCAGGATATCCAGTGAGATAGTGGGGCAACGTGTTCTGGAGTTCACTGGTTGGAGAAGCCACTCTTTCTCACTCACTCATACCGCCCTGTCTGTGGCAGGGTCCAGGTACTGTCTGCAGATCACATCTAACAGCCTCTGCACAGCCCCTGCCAGGGCTCACTGCCGAGACAATGCTCCTGGGGTCCCTGTGGGCCACAGCATGGGTGAAGGAAGGAAGGGCCCTCGGCTTTCTCCTCCCACAGCAGGCCCAGCACAGGGGAGCCACAGTCCTCTCTCAGCACAGCTGCCTCTCTGAAGGACCCTGTCCCTCCCTCCTGGATCACCCCTCTGATTCTCCAGCCCATGTGTCTTTGGCAGGAGCCTCCTTGGCAAGACTCACTCGAGTGGCAAAGGCTGTAGAGTTCCGGCAGGGGGGTGGAACACTTGTTTGCTGTTCTCAACGTGTGTGCCCATTTCCCCTCAATCTTTAATATGAAAGATTTTGAAACATACTGCAAAGTTGAGAAGATTTTCAGGTGAACACAGATACCATCCACCTAGATTCTACCATTAATACTTTATTATGCTTGCTTTGTTATATATCTACCCCTCTATCCATTCATCAATCCACCTTATTTTTTTGATGCCTTTCAAAGTAAGATGCAGACAGCAGAGCACCTCTCCCTCAACACTATGGCATGTGTATCATTAGCTGGAGTTCATTATTTGTTCAGTGTTCTTTTTCCTTTTTGAACATATAATAAAATACACACATCTTGAGGGTGACCATCCAATGCATTTTGACAAATGCAGGCACCATGTCACATCAAGCCTTAGAAAGATCCCATCACCCTAGAAAGCTCTCCTCTCCTGTCCATTCCCACTCGATCTCCTGGTTCCTCATCCCCTGAGCAACCATAATTCTGAATTTTTCCACCATAGATCGGTTTTGCTTATTTTAGGACTCTAAGTACAAAGGGCATCATACAATGTCTAGTCTCATCCATGTTGAGCTTTTGCTCAACATAATGTCTAAGAGATTCACACAGGCGGTTGTGTGCAATAGTGGTTTGTTCCTTTTCCCTGCTGAGTAGTATTCCATTCTTGACATGGCTGTACCATAGTTTATCTATTCTGCTGTGGATTGATTCTTTTCTTAGAGGCATATCACCTAATGGAAATTACTTGGTTATGAAGTCACTTGTGCTTCCATTCTGACTTGTTTCTCTTATAGACAGAAGAGCAGATGTGCTCAGAGGTAGCCAAACCCTGCCTGACCCATGAGAGAGGATGAGGGACAGAAATAATATATTCCATCACTTTTGTGAAAAACGTAGTAAGTACATTTCTAGAATAGAGACTCCCAAAATGTGATGGAATGTAAGATGAGCATAGGCAAGAACTTGATATGTTTTTACAGGTATGTCCTGTACCTGGCCTCTGAGACTAGTTTTCCTACATGAAGGGGGTCGTTTGCTTTTTAAATAAATTTATTTACATAAAAAAAAACTTCATTTAAAGAAATATTAAATATACAAGGAGCAAAGATATGGAAAAAATCCTAAGACCTGTACAAAGGTGATGGAGGTGTGGGAAACCATCCGTACCTAGAGCTCTGTAGTCAGGCCTGGAGGCACATTAAAATCACCTGGGAGTTTTAAAACCACCCATGCCTGGGTTGCACCTTCAGAGTCTCTTATACGTTGGCTACGGTGTATCCAGGCATCGGTAGGTTTAAAAAGCTCCCCAGAGAATGCTATTGCGTAGCTGGGATGAAAAGAATGGTCTGGAAAGCAGCACTTTTCCAAGTGCAGTCCCTGGGCTGGCAGCATCAATGTCACTCAGACACTTATTAGACATGGAAATTCTTAGGCCCCACTTCAGACCTACTGGATCAGAAACTGGCTCTGGGGCCCAGCAATCTGGGTCTTCACAAGCCCTCCGGGTAGGTGTGAAGAAGCTCAAGTTCAAGAATCATGGCATAAGCCCTAAAAACACTGCTCACCTAGCTCTCAAGACTGACGTCTGTATCCTCATGGGACCAATCCAGCCAAGGTTAGCCAGCTCTGCCTGCTGTAGCTCCCAGGAAACCCTTTTCCTCCTTGAGACTGGGAGGTGGGGTGGTGGTGGCGGTAGTGATGGCCAGGTGGTGAGCAGCTGTTGACCAATTACCAAAGTGATGACATCCTGGGTCCACTGTGTCTTAACCTCAATTAATCCACAAGCCAGTTAATCAGCCCCCAGAAAATCCAGTGTTGACGATAATTTTATTTTCATGATTTTTGATGATCACTGACCTCCTTCCACTCCATTACCCTTGTTAATTGAGAATTGACTATGCAGTTAAAATGAATGTTTCCTCCACTAACAGAGCTGTACCAGATTCATCTTAAAGTCCCTCTCAGCTGAAAAAACGTGATGAGTCTACGGATGTATTGATCTGATACAATTCATTTCACCAAGAATTTATGAAATTACTACGCAGAGGTCACCTGTTATGCATTCATATGTCTAAAGGCTTACAGGAAAGAAATCAAGATTTAGTTGAAGAATAACACTTTATATAGAAAGCCAAACCAGTACTTGGCCAAGACCGGCTTACTGGTTAGCAGTGATGTCTGTATTAAAAGATGCTCAACACATAGAGATAGATTTGGCAAAGTCCTTGGAAATGCTAAGAAGATAAGGTAAGAGCAAGCACTCTGGGGGCTGTTTGTCTTCGCTGGCTGCCTATTTTGATAAGGAAAAATGCAAAGGAAGCGGAGGCTAACAGGAGATCAGGGAACCTGATTATTCCAATGCTAAGTTTGAAAAATGAACCTTCATGTAAAACCCAAAAGATTACAGAATTTTCCAAAGGAAATGTGCCGGGGAATCTGCAGCAACAATGGAATTCCTAATCAGTAGTATGTACCATGAGAAGATGTTTGACAAAACACCACAGTCCTTTTCTCATAGAGTAAAACAGCAAAGGAGTAATGCCACCATGAAGGAAAAGTCAGCCTGCCTGTGCAAGGACAGTCACCCACTGGAGGGAGCCCTTAGTGACGAGGGATTAAAGAAGACTCAGCTGGCTGTCTTAGTTACTTGACTCAGGACTAGGAACAGCTCAACAAAAGAAACCACACAACTCGGAGGCCAGAACCAGGTTCCATGATATGACTTCCTCTCCAGGCCAGCTCCTCCTCAGGACTGTCCCCACTGGGCCCTGTCACACCCCTCTACCTTGGCTCCCAAGCTCATCCCTGCCACTGTGGTCATTTATCTGTGGGTCTCCCGAGTGTAGGGCTGTGTCTAATTTAGCTTAAGACTGAGTGCATCCTAAGGGCTCTGTGAATAATTTTTATTAAAAAAACAAAACAAAAACCCAACTTTTTTTTTAAACAAAATTACCATATACAGAGTAGAGGAAATAGCTATTAAACTGCCACATAGAGGTCTTCAAATGGTCATTAACACATTTCCACGTTTATTTCACCTGTTGTCCCCTGGAATTCTATTAAAGTCTTTTATAAAACCCATGACATTTCACCTCTAAATATTTCAAAAATAAAGGACACTTTCTAAGAATAGGGGGATTTCTTATTTATCCATAATACCACGATCACTCCTGACAAAATTAACAATAATTAACAAAAACTTCTCAATATCACGTAACACCAGTCTGAACATCAGTGTATGCCTTCCAAGGAAAGAAATGGTGGATGTAGTTGTGGTAAGGCTGAGAGGGATGTGAGGGCCCCCACAGGGCCCAGGGAGCAAATGTGCATTACTCTCAACCCACCTGGGGGTTCCACCATTCCCAGAGGAGCAGGAGGGCATGGAAGATATTCCCTGGAGTGGGGCCTCCTTCTAGAGACTTGGAGGACCTTGCTCCCACAGGTCACAGCATCCAAACACTCCCAGGCTCTGTCCAGTAAGCCTGTGGGTGGGCCGTCTCTCTTCTCCCACTCTGTGACCAATTTTGCCCAGGATCTGAGGTCAAATGAACTTAGCCTGTACTCCCAGCTCTGTCATTGACAAGCTATTCGACCTTGAGCAAGTGGCCTAACTTCCTGGAGCCTCTGTTGGCTCTTCTGTAATATGGGGAATAAGGCCTGCCTCAGAGAGGTACCATGAAGACTGAGTGAGTCCGTGGCACAGGCTCTGTCAGAGAGCACCTAGCAAACTGCCTGGACCACAGCAAGCTTGCCCAAGTTCAGCTGCTGATACTGTGGCAGCAGTAATCTTTAAGGCCACAGGGCAGCCAGAAGCACCAGGTGTGTGAGGGCCAGGCCGAGAGAGGCCCACATCCTACCAGATCTCTGAGACAGGGCTTTCCCTGATGGAAGAGGTCATAGGCTCTGCCCTTTCCTAACTCCTGCTCCCTCAATGTAGGATAGTGCTGCCAGAAGAAGTGCTGAAGAATGGAAGGAAGGAGGCCTGTGGACAATCAGAGTAGAATTCCCCATGAGGGGGCCTTTGGTCACCTACCTGGGGCATCTGGTGTCTCCTACTGACCTCCTAATAGCCCTGAACCTCATCTCAGAGGCATCAACCTTGGTTCTTCAAAGACACCTGCCATCAACTATTCCCCCTTTATTCTGTAATAATGATCACCACTGCCCAGCACCACCACTACCTCATCTGCCATCAACATTACTGTTCATCAAACATCGACTACATTCCAGGAGATTTGCTGGGCAATTTTCAAACATTATCTGACTCCATGCTGCAATTTTTCAGACAGGTATGACTATCCCCCTTTGTAGATGTAGTAGTTTCCCATTGCTGCTCTAACAAATTAGCCCAAACTTAGTGGCTTAACACAACACACATTTTATTATTTTACAGTTCTGGAGGTCAAAAGCCCAAAGGGGTCTCACTAGGTAAAATCAAGGTGTCAGCAGGGCTGAACTTCTTTCTGGAGCTCTAGGGAAGAAACCACTTTTTTACTTTCACAGCTTTCAGAAGCTGTCACATTCCTTAGCTCGTGCTCCTTTCCATCCTAAATGCCATCCATGGCTGGCCTAGTCCTTTTCACAATCCATCAGTCTAACTCTCCTGCCCTCTGCTTTCACTTAGGAGAACACTTATGACTACATCAATCCCATCTGTATAATCCAAGATAATTGTAAGATCAGATGATCAGCAACCTAAATTTTATCTGCAACCTTAATCCCCCCATGCCAGGTAATCTAACTTATTCACAATTCCAGAGATTAGGACATAGACTTTTTGGAAAGCCATTATTCTGTCCATCATCACAGGTGAGGAGACTGAAGCACAGAGAGGTAATGAGGCTTACTCAAGGTCACACACCTTTTAAGTGGTACTAGACTGAAGAGTGAGATTATGGGAACTCCAATCTAGCTCTGCTCTTGCTACTTTGCTTTGTGACCTTGGGCAAGTCACGTAACTCCTCTGGCCTGTTTCCTCACCTATGAAATGAAAAGTCTATCTACACACAAAGGTTTCTTCTAGCAGCCAGCCCATGACCACCTGAGGATCTGGGCCCTCCCCTAACAATGAACATGGATCATAAGGTTGAGGACCTCATTAACCTTCACCTGGTCTGTCCACACTGACCAACACTTGAGTACTGACCATGAAAGGGAGAGATGCGGCCTTGGTCATGGCATGAACGTCCTTCTCTCTCCCGGATGGAATTTTCTAGTCTTTTGTCCAGGGGACCATGGAGACATGGACTTAAGTGCACCTTAATGACTTACATCAAATCCCCCCTCCCAGCACACACACAGTTAACTGAAGGTCAACTATTGTGTCGTCCCTCCAATTCCCACCTTAGAGGGAAATAAAGATGAAAGTTTCTTTGTATGATGAAAAGAAACACAGGGAGTCAGAAAATCAGATAGTAAATATATACAGATGTACAGTATTGTTTGTGGGGTGTACCCAAACGAGGGTAGAAAATAAGCTTTTTTTAAAAAAAATAAATGTTTATTTATTTTGAGAGACACAGCACGTGTGCATGAGCAGGGGAGGGGCAGAGAGAGAAGAGAGAGAGAATTCCAAGCAGGCTCCACACTGGACACAGGGTTCGATCTCACAAACTCTGAGATCACGACCTGAAGCCAAAATCAAGAGTGAGACGCTTAACCAACTGAACCACTCAGGTGCCCCCCTCCTCTTATTTGTAATGCAATTTTTATTCCAGAAAATTTCAAACATACATAAAGATAGAGAGATTAAGACAATGAACCTTTTCTTGACTCTAGACCTATGACCTCCAATTCAGGTATTCTTTACAAGCTGAAATTCTAGTTCTGAATCCCTGTCTGCAGTGAGCAGCTCCATGTCTTGGACCTGCATCCCTTTGCTTTGAAGCCTGCTCTCCCACCACTCCTTATTCTGTAAAGTCTATCAAGATGCTGAGAAACAAACATCCTGGAACAGCAACTAGTACAAGAGACAAATGGACAAATCAGAACCCCTTTGCAATACGGACATTGGAGAAAAGACTGTCTTCTGAAATCAGGAGCTATAAACTCCACATAAACCTGGAGCTGTCATCATCCTTACCTTAGAGAGTGAAGCCAATACAGTGGTAGGAAGAGCTGAAAGAGAGAGAGGTTGAGATTCCTAGGGCCACCCTCTGAGCACCTGGATCCAACTGGGCCTGATCCCCTGAAACTTTTCTATTATCACCATATTCCTAGCTTTGCTTAACCTAGTTGAAATGAAGTTTCTATTCTTTACAAAAAATCCTAAACATACAGCATCCCAGAGAGCTTTCTTTTAAGCCATAGCACAACTGTCAATCTTTCTGGTGGAGGGTCAAGTTTGGCCTTCTTAATTTAACAAAAACAGTGTGTATTCCTTAAGGAATACAATTCCTAACAGAAACAGCAAAAGTATGTGATTTAAGAATATTTCCTCAACAAGGAAAGAATTGTTTTGCTGTATTTCTATAGGACAACAACTCATCAATGGTATCTTAGGACTATATGATGACCACCACCCACACTTTTCCCCCAATGACCCCTGCTGGTGCTAATTTTGGATAAGACAAGCTGTCAGAGAGTGGTTTTGGGCTGACCAGGGGAGACTGCCTGCACTTGGGCCTGAGCCCACAAGTCCGGGAAGAACAGAATGGAATCTGATTCCAGTTTCGGTGACAGGCTGAAGTGATCTAGGAGATGTGACCTCTAGTGAAATTAGAGGACGGGGAACACAGGGCACCCCCAAACCTATACAGGCCACCTCTGTACAGTGGGGACACAGAGCTCCCTGTGCTAGGTGGTGTAGAAATGAGCTACGGTGGCCATAGTCCATGAGAGGAGGCAGGGGAAATGCCATGAAGGGATGAGAGGTGAGGTATATAGGAGGAAGATGCACATAATTGCCTATAGCTCTCAAAGAAGGCTTCTAGTATATTCTCTCACATGAAGGATGGTATATTTCACTATGGTGGTTGTCTGTCTGCACTTGGCTGGTGCCCACCCGTAGAAAACTAATTAAGTGAACTAAGGTAAAGGCACACCATAGAATACTCTGCATCTGTGTGTGTGTGTGTGTGTGTGTGTGTATGTGAGAGAGAGAGAGAGAGAGAGAGAGAGAGAGAGGAGGGAAGGAGGGAGAACAAGAGAACCCTCTATGTACTATTAAAGAACTATCTCTCAGATATATTGTTAAGAAAAAAAAGCAAAGTACAGAACAGAAATATAAAAATACCTATAAACTCTGAAAGAATATAAAGAAACAGCAGTGTGGTTGTCTATGGGGAGGTAGGTATATGGGATAAAAAAGAATATTTTCACGGTATACATTTACACTTATTTTTTTTTAATTTGCCAATCATGTAAACATGTCACCTACTCAAAAATTTTTTTTAAATTTTTAAATTTTTTATTTATTTCTGAGAGAGAGAGATACAGCGTGAGCAGGGGAGGGTCAGAGAGAGAGGGAGACACAGAATCTGAAACAGGCTCCAGGCTCTGAGCTGGCTGTCAGCACAGAGCCTGACACGGGGCTTGAACCCATGAACCGTGAGATCATGACCTGAGCTGAAGATGGACGCTTAACCGACTGAGCCACCCAGGCGACCCCCACCCCCAATTTTGTTTTAAACAAAACAGAAAGCTGTGGTACTGCAGGTAGTTCTCAAAGGAATAGTCGTACATGTGGGGATCATGGCAGAAGGGTATTTTCCAGCATAGACATCATATGACATGCCTTCCATCAAGGGGTAGGTCTATGTTCCATCTACTTAAAGCTGCGCACAATGATAAACAGGGCAAAAGTGACATTATGAGACTTCTAAGCATGGTCCCCTGGGATACCTATTCTTAGAACCTAGCTGCCATGCTGTGAGGAACCCAGGCTACATGACAACACATTCTTGCCAACAGCTACCATCGAACTGCCACTAAATGAGAGACTCAGAGCGAGACCTGCCTTGCTGAGTCCAGTGAACACCCAGAACCTTGAGAGATGCTAGTTAAATGACTGTTTACTTTTAAGCCCCTAAGTTTTGAGGAGGAGCTCTTGGTTTGTGCCCTTGTCTTAACTTCATTTTCCAAGATGGAAGTTTTCTGACAAACTTACAACAGTTTACCTATGACCCCAAAGAGGCAGCAGAAACAACCCAAGAAGTGCAAGTGTTTGGTTGGTCCTGTGAAAATAGGAATCATCTAGAACAAGTGAAAGATGCTGACTCTGGATGCCAGTGGGAATCACAAGAGGCACCATTCAGCAGGCTGAAGGTCTGAGCAGAGAGGGGGTGTATGGAGATGAGGATACAGGAGGCATCTATGAAAAGATGACAGTTAAAAACTAGGGGCATGGAGGGGCACCTGGGTGGCTCAGTCCATTAAATGTCTGACTTCAGGTCAGGCCATATCTCACAGTCTGTGAGTTCGAGCTCCGCACCAGGCTCTGTGCTGACAGCTCAGAGCCTCGAGTCTGCTTCGGATTCTGTGTCTCTCATTCTCTCTCTGCCCCTCCCCTGCTCATGCTCTGTCTCTTTCTCTCTCCCTCTCTCAAAAATGAATAAACATTAAAAAAAGGGGGGGGGCATGTATGAAATCATCCAGGTGAAGTGTACGAACAAGAGGAGCCCAAGGGAAGAACCCTTGGGCTGCCCCCCCTGAAAATGCCAGCAGAGAAAAGTCAGCGGGTAGAGAAATCAAAGAAGAAACAGTCAGGAAGGAGGAAAATCCAAGAAAGAAGGGTTCAAAAGCTGACCATGGTCAGAGGCATCAATGTTGTACAGAAGATATGTACAGAGAAAGCCCAGAAGACTTTGGCAACATGGCAGTCACTGGTAACCTATAGCAGAGCAGTCTTCCCAAAGCAGTAGGGAAAAAAAATTTAAAATCTCAGTGCATTCCCATTAATACATATTACATCAACCAAACCTTGAGACCAAATAGCAAATAATTTGGGGCTCCCTGCTTTATCTTCTGAGAAACATAAAAAGGAAAAAAAAGGAAGGAAAAACATCAAATGCACATGGTAGAAGGGAAAAGGCAAGGGAGACTACCATTGATGAACTGAGTACCCATTATCTGCAATGACAGAGACATGAATAAAAAGGCACAAAGTGATCAACCCAACTGCCTCTTGCATTCTTTTTTTTTTTTTTTTTGTAGAGGGACTATGAAAGATTCCTTGGTTGACCATCCAAAGCAATGGTAAGGATGAGTAAAAAGGTGTGCAGGAGCACAGGGGGTTCACAGGCTTCACCCAGTGAGTCCATACTGATGAACTGCATCGCTGCAGGGAGCACTTGATGAACTGGAGTGGCTGCAGGGAGCACTTTATGGAGAAGCATGCAGGAGGAAGGCAGGAGTGATGTCTGCTATGCACACAGGAAGTGGGAACAGGGCATAAACACCAGGGATTCACCATCTCATTCTTTGCAGAATGCATGTTGAACCAGAGCTTCAAGGGAAATGGCCTCATTCCTCTAGAACAATGGAATCCTGAATCTTTTCCACACCAATTCTAAATTGCCCATAACTCAAAGCAAAGGGTTTAGCCACTGAGCCCTACTGAGCTTGCTACAGGAACTATTTTAAATCATGTCTTGGAGTAAGGCCTTCATTTGGAATGATAATTATTCCAGTGGAGTTAGTAATGATAAGTGAATGGAAAATGTTTCCAGAATCTGTATTATGCCCCCAGATTTTTGCCACTATTCCTCCTCCGTGCATAGAAAAAAAACAAAAACAAGCATATTAAATGGATTGAGACCCACAAAACTATAGAGTGCATTAAGTTGAAATGTCAGCACAACCATCTTGTACGCCTCAATTGTGAATAGATATTTTGATGAAGAGCTTACTAAATCTTTAATTGGAGATAGAATGTTTCTACATAAAGGCAATGACTACAAAACATTTATCATACTGCCTAACGCCATCACTACAGAAATTCTCTCCCATCCTTTGGTATTAGTGTCAGTATGGCATATCCAGTATTAATATTAAAACACAGCACTGGAGATAAAATCGTGGGTTGACAAATGAGCTTAAATGTTGTCTCCCAATGAATTTTTCTTTTAAGATCATCTTAATGCATTTGAGAAATAACAGAAAACAGTCAAGGCACAACAGAGGTGGAAATGTTGCCATGATAAAGATCAATCTTACTATACACTCAAGCCCTCTTTCCAAATGTTGGGGCTCAAACTGTACAGCTGTGAACATTAGCGTTCTGCCACTTAAATAAAATATTAATAGGCTACCCCAGCTCATGGGGAAAGATATGGTAATATTTTTCTTGTATAAAGATTTCTTTCCACAATTTTTCATAGACTTTTGGGGTTTTATTTGCTCCTTAATGCAGTCTTCAATTTAGTATAAAAGGGTCTCTGATTCAGCACAGAATTTTGAATTTGTTTATGTTCAATTTAGTACACTGGTAATGCTCAAGGTGCTCAGGGAAGAATGTCACAGCAGACGCTGTCAGTGCTACACTCTGAGCAGTCAGGCCTCGCTGTTTGACTTCCACATGCTAGCATCGGCATCCCTTTGGCCCAGCGATGCACCTGGGCACAGGAAGCTGCCAGAAGTCTGGAGAATTTGGTCCACGTAAGGAGCAATGCTCAACCAATGATGGACAGCGATGGTGGTATGTTCTCAGCCCCGGAGCCCCACAAGAAGCAAACTCTGGGATGGTTGCTTCACACTGGCTGCCAGCAATTCCCAGCAGATGTACACTCCAGTGGTCCACACTGGAGACCTGCCCAATGATGTGTTTCTCTGGCTCATTTCCCTATTTCCTGCTAGTATGCCATGGGGCAACCTCCCAAATCAATCACCACGCTCAAATCCTTGTCTCAAATAAAGGTGCGTGTTATGACATTCCAATGTATAGCCAAGTGAATGAGTTCCTGCTGCTTTAGGACATATCACTAGCCACACAACAGGCAGAGAGGATACATGGGTTTAGGGGCCAACACAGGGAGAGGAGATATTAAGAATATAAAACCTAGCCCCAGGGGCACCTGGGTAGCTCAGTCAGTTAAGCATCTGAGTCTTGGTTTTGACTCAGGTCACAATCTCACAGTTTGAGAGTTCGAGTCCTCACAGCTCTCTGCCTTGGGAGAGCCAATCTCTGCTTGGGATTCTCTCTCTTCCTCTCTCTGTGCCTCCCCTGCTTGCCTGCTCTCTCTCACAATAAATAAGTAAAAACTTAAAAAAAAGAAAACAACAACACAAACAACCTAGTCCCAGAAGTACTACAGTACCAAGGCCTAAGCAGGACAGGAAGCCAGAGTGACATAGGGCTGCTCCAGACACGTGCTGACCTAAGAAGTGTGTGCATGTGCGTGTGCGTGTGTGTGTGTGTGTGTGTGTGTGTGTGTGTTATGGGCAGAGGTTGCTGAAACTTTACCAACAAGGTCCTCAATGGTTGCAAACCCAAATCCCCAATCCCCACCCCACCAGTGAGGACCAGGTGGGGAACAAGGATGAGGGCGGCCAGCACAAGGATATGAAGTCACAAGACAGGGAGGGGCCTTCTTCACCTTAAAGACCCTGAGAATCTGAATCTCCAAGCCAGAGTGAGCACATCTGCAGGCCATTTAGATAGTGGACCCAGAGTATGTCCTCTGACCACGGACATGGAGGCAGGAAGCCAACCCTGGCTTTAGAAATTATTGATTGAAAGATTTAATCAAGATAAGGCCACAAATGTAATGCCCTTAAAACTGCAAACAACATAAAGATCATTATTTAATTTGGCTTGTTTTAGGATTTTCTTAAAAAGGAGAGTAAAAGTACAACACAGAAAGTTTGAAATGTGAGAAAAGTTATTCATAGTTCCGCTGTTGGAATGCAATTCCTGTTTCCTTTGAGGCATCCCTTGCAGACTGCTTTCCTGAATGCGCACTTAATGTAATAGCATTCTGTTCGCTGACTTCCCAAGTTACTAATCTTCTAAGTTCTAAATACTGCATAATATTCCACCAACCTAATTTTCAGTAATTTGACTATACCCTCCTATACTGTATATTCGGGTCACTTCTAAATATTTTTTTCATGTTTATTTTTGAGAGCAAGCAAGCGAACAAATACATGTGCACTCAGGTGGGGGAGTGACAGAGAGAGAGACACACACGAATCTGGAGCAGGCTCCAGGCTCTGAGCTGTCAGCACAGAGCCCAACACAGGGCCTGAACTCACGAACTGTGAGATCACGACCTGAGCCAAAGTTGGACGCTGAACCGACTGAGCCACCCAGGGGCCCCTTGGGTCACTTCTGTTTTCACCATTATAAACAATGATGCATCTTTATACAGCTGCTGTTTTCACTTTTCAGATTATTTTTTTCTTAGACAGAATCCCAGAGGAAGCCAAAGGATTGGTAGCATTTCAGTGACACCTGAAATAGGCAGACCCCCTACCTATATCATCTGCAGTCCTTTGATTACTCCCAAAATAGAAAGTGGATGAAACAGTAGCATCCTTTTTCTCATACATACAAAAATTAAGACAAGCTTGACCAACAGCATTATAAAAGTTACACAGAAGACTAGATGGAGAAGCAAAATGCAAAGCAGTCTTTGATACTAGTCCTAGGGTCTGTGCAGTAAACACCTACTTCCGATCTCTAAAATGAACATTTGAAAGTGGATAATATTTCAATTTAGACTCGCACACATGAATTCATGAAACAGGCATTCTGCCCTAATGAGTACCTGCTCACACAGAGATTTTTAGCCTTTGAAAGCCCACTTTTTGCCTGGCCTGGTGTGGTCCCCTTCCTGACACTGCCATTCACTCTCTCCCACAGGCAACTTACAAGGCCCAAATTCGTGTGAGTTCCACACTTGTTTTCATCATTCTTTTCCCTCCTCAATTGCAAAAGCTTTCCAGTGAGCAGACTGGCTGATGGCTGCGGTTAGGATGTAATTAGGCTGAATTGTGTTGGTCACTCTTCTCCGTCAAACACTGGGAGGAGGTGGGAAGCACCAGAATCAAGGCACTAAACCCTTACACGTCTGTCTTTAATAACGTTAACTCTGCTTCCGCAAGTCATTTCCAAAACTCCTCCCTGGGGCTGTGTCCTGCCTTAACGGTTGACTTTTACAGGAGGAAGGAAGGGAGGGGGACAGATGGAAGGGGAAAGGCCTTAAAACCATCTTAGGAGCTCTGAAAAGTTCTATGCTGACTGATGGACACATTTACTCCCCAGACCTTTTTTCATAAATACTTACCACTTAACGTGCACTTCTAAAGGGAATCAACACCATCACTGTGTGCCATCCGTATGGGAGGGAGATTTCCAGAGCCACTTCTTTCCTCCATGGCTCAGGGCCACACAATTACAATCCTATTGAAGCTGCGCCCTGAGAATACACCCGTCACACCCACCCCACCAAGACTGGCCTTCTCAATTTCTGCCCAGCAAGGCTACTTCCTTCCTTTGCTTCGGGGAAGATGGTAGCTCATCTCTTGTAATAAGGTCCACATCTGAGACTGATGGGGATCGAAGATGTATTTTGTCCTCAGCTCTGGCCAAACAAATAAAATAACTCTCTAATAACATTCGGTACGGAAGACAGAATGTTTCCTGGGGCTGTTTGGATCATGTCTTATTTGAAACTGGTCTTTTAGTGTTATTTTCTCCTTGCTCTCACTGGAACTGAATGGGACTGAAGGCAGGATCGCTGCTTCCTCTCAAGTGACCATGCTGGGACAGCACTGGTTCCAACTTGAGAAAATCTATGCTAGAACCTTAGCCTGTGTGCCCAGGAGTAACAAGGAAGGAGAAAAGAGGCTTTCAGACAGACCCTGTCACTCAGAAGGGAAAGGGCTCCAGGGCCCACCCCCCAGATTTACCTTCAGGTGAGCCAGATGCCTGACTGCTGCCACCACCCAGTAGATGGGTGACGCTAACCGGCGCACCCAATGAGACAACATCCAAGGCAGGGCTCTGCAAACTCCGAAGGGTTAAGTAAGTTGAACATTAGTATTCTTCTCCCATTTCGAAGCTAAGGCGCAATTACTTTTTTTTTTTTAGTTTATTTTTGAGAAACGGTGGAGGGGGCAATGAGAGAGACTCCAAAGCAGGCTCTGCTGTCAGTGTAGAGCCTGACACAGGGCTTGAACTTACAAACTGTGAGATCATGACCCGAGCTGAACCAAGAGTTGGATGCTCAACTGACGACGCCACCCCAGGTGTCCTGCAATTACTTTTTAAAGTACACATTCTTATAAGATTACCTTGGCAGCATAAAACACTGTTTACTAGGATTCAGAGAAAAGTACCATCCAATGGTCTTCAAAGGTATACAAATAAATGAGTATGAGCCTCCAACCAACATTTATGGCCATAGGTTATATTGACAGTGACTCTATCTCTGTATCCATTCCACCTTTTCACATAGCACTCCATGTGGTACCTAGGATGGCACTCCTAGCTGGAAGGAATAGACAGCTTTCACTTCCAGAAGACGCTGCCACCCTCATCCCAGGCACCTTCACAAAAACCCATCCCTGAGAACCTTAGATTTCCCCAGATTCACACTAGCAACAGAATGAATGCCTTTCTATTCCTATTCCCCAGATTGCTGCTATGGGTCTATGGGCACGTGAGAAAGACAATGATGAGGGAACCATATGTCCACAGAGGTTTGTTAAACACCACCACGCAGAACCGCATGGCTGAAACAGTGGGGTAGGAGCTGCCATCCAGAGGCCTGTCCTGCAAAATGGGATCCGTCTGTCTTCACCAGGGAACTATAATAAATGAGCAAAGACAGACACTGGTCAGGACAAGCCTCTTTATTTAAGAGCTTTGACAGCCTAAAGTGGTTTAATATAGAGGCATGGAAGATTTATCTGGATGATAAAATACTTGAACTTGAAAGGCACATAAATTATAATTTTGCAGGGTTTTTTCCTTTTAAGATTTCATATAGTCAAAGGCTTTAAGTAATGAATGAAATGCACATAACGCTGACTTCATTTCACACACCCTGTCTCGTTAGTGTCTGCAGAGTCTTGGCTTCTAGATGGGACTGAGTTCAGAGTCAATGCCACCCACCTGTGTCTGTGGCCTTCTGTTTCCACATCACAGGGGATAGCATTTGGAAGACTGATAAATAGCAAAATAACAACAGCAACATTGGTGACTGAGCACTCACTATACCACGGTCTGTGCACTGAGGACTACACTTCATATACTTACAGGTGAGCATTACTTACTACTCATAAGAGCCCTATGATTAGCTACTATTGTCCCTTTTGACCTCAAGCTTTCTCATTAAGTTCTTCTTTCCAGCTTGTCTCTTAACTAGGCAAGAGACCCTGCAGGAAAGCATCCCTTGATGGAACCAAGACTACCCTGCCCCCTCAGGCAATAAGGAAGCCCTGAGCCAGCAAGACCCCATGTGACTGACTCCAGGACAATGATGGACATGACCTTAGCTGCCCACCTACATACACCCACCCACCTTTATCCCACATTTTCCTTATATAAACCTGGAGGTATTTTTGGCACTTGGGCAACAATCTTCAAGACACTAGTCTGCTCTCTTCCTGGTGTTGGCATAACTGAAATAAATGTCCTTTCTTGCTTCACCACCACTCCACTCTCTGCCTTTGGATTTTGTCAACAATGAGTGGTCCAGCCTGGTCTGCTTGGGGCCCTTGGAGCCAGATGCTCTTGTCTCCCTGCACCCTGGCTACACAATGGTTCCCATTTTCCGGACGCAAAAACTGAGCTATAGAGAGCTTCTGTGAGGTCACACGAGCAATTTAATCGGACTCCAACACTGCAGCGTTCACCACTACACTGCAAAGTGCATGAAAATAAGTACTTGGCCCTTAGCAAGTACTTGAAAACTCTTTTGCCTTATCTTCATACTCTTTTTTTTTTTAACTAAACACTTGAACACAGGGAATTTTGCCTTATGGGTTTATGTTCATTCATTCATCCATCACCATTCATTCTGGACCCAGAACTCTGCTGGATGCAAGATTTACAGGATAGGATTCTCCAGCTTCTAGACCAGTCTCAGGCGATTACCATACCCATATGAAGGTTAGGGCAGGATGGAGCAGGGACAGCCCCTCACAGGGGACCCATAACGAGCTGTGGGTTTGACACAATCCAAACAAGACAATTTTAGATCTTTTTCACTCTGGCCCCTACCCCCTCCCTTAACCTGGAACTTTCCTGGTGTTTCTTTGACCAGAGTCTTCAAAGACCTCAAACTCCCCAGGTCCCCCAAGAGGACTGTTATCATGCAGAACACTCCCTTCTCCTGTCCCCGCTGAAGCTTTCCGGTAAAACCAGTGCCACAGATAACACAGCTCCTCAGCTAATCACTCAGCACAGACCCTCAGAGCCAGCCCCTTGCCCCCACCTCTCACCCTACCCCTGCCTTGTTTCACCAATTTTTGCCCCAAATAAGGAATAATAACAATAGCAGCAACAGTAGTAACTTCCTACATGCCAGGCACTGCTCAATGTACTTTTGGGACACTATCTCATTAAATCCCTTCATAACCCTCTACCCTGAACACTGGTACTCTTCCTATCTTAGTTCACTTAGGGGAAGAGGGAGGGAGGTACTATTTCTTTAGGGCCAACTGTATGCCAAACACTGTTAAGCTTGCACAATCAGATGGTAAGTCAGTCGCCTGTGCAGGGGTGGTCACAGAGCTGGGAAGTAAGGAATAAGAATGTGAAGCCAGGTCTGTGACTGCCTGGTCTAACGATTCCCTTCCCTCCTCTGTGGCTGGCACTGCTGCGGTTTGCAAGGGAAGCCGAGTGGCCGTACAAAGACAGCCCTCTCTCCCTCTTCCTCCAGCACCCTCTGTTAACATCTGTCCTGTTTATTACCACCACCCACGAAAGGTGTCGGACTCCTCTCTCAACTGTGTCCCCCCCACACTCTGGGCCTCCCAGCCAGTTTTCATGGAGCAAATCCTAGTCTACACCAACAGTGTAAACAGAGGTGTAGAAGAAGAAACTGAGATCCTTCAAACCAATAAAGCACACCAAGATAATAGGTGTTTCCTGAAGCACCCAACCCCCTCTTAAATCCCTGGGGTTTCCAGATCTGAGGGGTCCTCAGCTGGGGATCCCTAGGTTACTGCCTCTGGGGAGTTTTATGGCCAGTTGTCAGGGGTGACACCACCCATGAGACTGAGCCTGTAACTATGCTGCAGAGCGTGAGCCTTATGCTCTGGGGGCTCATGGAACTGGCAGTAACAGGTGAGGCTTTCTGAGAAATGGTGACCCGGCCAGAAGCAGAGGGTCGCTCCCCAGCAAGGCCAGACGGTCAGAAGCCCACCTCTGGGCTCCCAAGCACTGAGCCCACCAGGCTGAAACTCGGTTTACTTTGCCTGGCCCACCGTACAGGGGCTCCAGGAAGGCAGGCCGGAGGCAGATTTCTCACCGAACTCTCAGAAGCTATAAAAAGGGAGTACTAGTTAAATGCTTCCAGAACAAATCACCAAACATGGCATCATTTTAGAGACAAGGCTGCTTGAGAGACTCTACTCAGGCTAAGGAACAGGACTCCAGGAGAGGGGAAGTGAGTTTGCTCAGAGGCGGGCACACTCTTTAGTCCAGATCAGCATCCTGCTCCATCCAGAAACGTTTTCTAATTTACTTCACTTACTCACACCTGGGAACACCACTTAGCCATGTAAGTTGAATGCCCCAGTCTTCAGTGCCCAGACACCCCATTTAACAGAGCAGAAAGTTCAGGAATTGGCTTCCCCCCAGCTCTCTGCAGGCAGGCCTCACAGACCCTCCTTTCCTCACACAAGCCACCGTTCTCTCCTAACACAGTGTCCGCTCTGTTCTCCACCCTGGAATCCACTCATGCTGAAGTTTGCGCTCCTGCATCCTTCACAGATGGGCCCGCCGGTGAAATGCTCTCGGGCACCCTGCCCTTCTATCTTCACAGCTCTCACACAGGTCTTTCCCACTACACTGCGAGCTCCACCACAGTTGGCACCACGTTCGTTCCCCCACCTCTGTATGCCCAGCACTTGGCCCAGTGGCGGCCACTCGGTGGCACACGGTAAGTCTCTGCAGGCTGCCAGAGTGGGAAAGGTGGGATCCAAACTCGTGTCTGCCGAGCTCGGGTCGGAGCCAAATGGTACTAAGGGTTACAGTGACCACGCTGCGGCGAGAATGGGGGGCGCGCGGGTGCGCTGGGGAGGCATTATGTTGTCCCACCCACCAAAGCCTACTGCCGGGCTCCGCACCCCAGCCGCCACCTGTAGCCACCGCGCCCAGGGGTGGCCCGGGGGCCGCAAGGGCAAAAACGGGCCGGTGGTGCTTACCTGCGCGTGGCGGGGCTCCGCAGAGGCACTCTGTGAGCCTCGGAGGACTGCCAAGACTGGGGTATCCGGCTTGGCCCGCCCGCGGCCCTGCAGCTGAGGACCGCGCGGGACGGCGCCTGGTTTCGCCGCGCAAGGCCCTCTGCGGCCTGGGTGCTCCGCGGAGAGCAGAGCCGGGCCCGGCCCGCCCCTGCGCGGGGGTGGGGCGGGTCTAACGCGAATTTGACCCCGCGCTCCCGGGGCGCCCCGCCGTGGGCGGAGTCAGAGGTAAACTTAGCTCGGCGCCCCGCCCCCTCGGTGAGGGCGGTCCCTAAGGGGCCCAGGCACTGCGTCCCGCCCCTTTGCTCCAGGCCCCGCCCCCTCGCCCCACCCCAACCCCCAATCTGCACTCACCCGCTAGCTCCTTTGTGTGTGCCCCTTTGCTTTTTATTTTCCTATATTGTATTCCATTTTATTTCTTATTTTTGTATTTTTAAGAGATCGAATTAAAAATATATCAAACTAATGCAGGAACACTCTTTACAAAACAAAGTTATCTAATGTTCTTATAATGAAAGCAACAAGCCCTTCTCCCTTGCTCCCCGCTCATAGCCCTTTATATCAGTTCCTCCGTTTAGTTCTTCTGTTGGTCACCCCCTTGTTGCTAAAAAAATAAGCTTACATAGCGATTTCTTGATTTATCTATTGACTTTCTGCCATGTTACATGAGGATTTACTCTCTTACTGTGCCCCTGCTTCCCTTCTCCTGACAAATTTACACCTCTATTCTCAGGTCCTGCCCTGGTGAGCTCTGAGACCTCAAGACAGGAGTGGAGGAAGGCTTTCTGGAACTGCAGCTAATACAATTGTGGGGGCAGGGAGAAAGGAGGGCTATATTAGACAGCTCTATAGCATTAAGGCTTGCAAACGACCATTTATTTGGAATAAGAAAATCCTGAGACCTTGGAAATTCAGGTCTCTACCCCCTGAGACCTTCTTATTTAATTTACTTGGTGAATTTGCTTCCCCAGCATGGACTATCTTTCCCTGCCCACACAGAAACCTCCATAAATCCCAGCCTTCTCAAGGGTCACGGGGTGAAGGTCAAGATTCATCCATTTCTGCCAATAGGATTTCTTAATGGAGTGAACCGGTGTGTGCAAAAATGAGACGTCAAGGATGATGTCAAGGTTTTGTGATTGCTGCACAGCTTTTCCTAGTATCAGCGACCAGTTCTTAACCTTAGAATGCAGACTGTTTTATAAAGCTGACTCGGGGCCCCTGCCCTGTCACCAGATCCTCTCAGTGCTCCCATGAGGTTGACTGGACTACCCACTGTCCCCACTTTAGGAGGGCTCAGACTTCTCCTTCTTGTATCAAAGCAGGAGGCACATAAGTAGCTCCCAGATAAGTGGCAAGGCAAAGGGGCTGGTAGCCCTTCCTCACTCAGATGGAAAAAAGTGTCCACACTCCCCTGACACCCCTTCTCTCCTCCCAGAGTTCAACTTTTCCCCTTCCTCTGCTCTGCCTTCCTTCTCTTCTGCTCACTCTCCTCTCTTTCCCTTGTCCAGCTCCTGAGGGCCAAGGACTTGGGAATAACTCTGAAGGTATGAAATGTGGCTGTACAAGGTCACCTTGAGCAAAATCCCTTTTTCAATTCAAGTTTGTTCCCTTCTCTGAATTGGAGGTAACAATCTCCACCACATTGAGCTTTAGGGGAGGATTAAGTGGTTTAATATCCATATATACAAGGGATTTTTTTTTCATTTTTTAAAACTATTTTTACTCACATATTTTAATGTTAAAATTAAATTTATTGAATATTAAAGTTAATCATTTTTTTCTTTTTATTGCTTCTGGATTTTGTGTCATACTTAGAGAGACTATTCATTTCCAGTCTAAGATTAAAAAAAATTTCAAGTATGATTACCTTTGTAATTCTCTTGTGTTCTCTTATTCATAACTCAGTTTGTCTCCTAGCAGAGTGGGAGACTCATGAGAAAGGTTAGGGACTTCTCTAAGAATCTGTGTGTAGCATGGTGGTACCATAGGTTGAATTAAAAATAAAGGGCTAAGTCGGGGTGCCTGGCGCCCCAGTCAGTGGAACATGCTACTCTTGATCTCAGGGTCTTAAGTTTGAGCCTTATGTTGGGTACAAGAGATTACTTAAAAAATTAAAATCAAGGGCTATGTCATGTTGAGTCAGGGTCCCGACCCTGGACACAAACAGTAAGAGGGACATGGGACATGAGACAGTGACTTCCCCATGGAAGGGACTCTTTTTTATCCTGGGGTAGAGAAGACTAAGGTCCTCTAGGAGGAAGTATGATTTCTGGGCACAAAATAGTATCTCCTAGTGGCAGGAAGTAAGAACCTCACATAAGAGCCACACTTATCCTAACCTAAGTAAGGGAGGGGCACGGGTTGAGAAATCCAACCTGGAGAGACAACTAGTTCCTAATATTAGAGGGGGGAATACATGTCAAGATGAGAGTCATGTCCTTTGCTTGAGGGCATGAAGTGCTGCTGTATTATGGGCTTAATGGGGATAAAATATTTGGTAAGTTTCACCTCTCCTGGATCCTATCACCATGATGGCTCAGGCAGGAGGAGGATTTCACATAGAAGGTGTCTCAGTTTGGATCCCTTGGAAGCAGATCCTGAGACAAGGATTCAAGTGCAAGCAGCCGATTTGGGGGATACAGGGAACACCAGCAGAAGAATAGAGGATGAAGAGTGGAGGGAAGAAAAGGCAGGATGCATTGTTCAGCCAGCTACTAGAACAGGTGATTGGAGCTTAATCCTGTGGAAAAACCCTAGAAGTTGTTAAAGAACATGCCTCAGAATTATCCCACCCAAGGCTATAAATGGGAGGTCTCTAAAGGGAAAAAAACTGCAATGGACAGATTAGCTCATCTTTGAACATTTTTCAGACTATTTCCAGGCATAAAAATGTGATTACCCAGTGAGATCAAGCTGTATCTCTGTCTGCATTTTCCTTCTATCACCTAACGGTGTTCTGACAAAGCTTAAGTAGAAGAATTTGTAGCAGTAATCAATGTGCAGATGGCTGAGAGTCAGTGCCTCAGGCCTAGAAGTGTGTCCTGAGAACATTCTGGAAAATCTCCTCTTGGACAGATTATGATAAGACTCTATCTGAGTCAGCCTCTACATTTAAATGAGCCCATAACCTTGACTTGTGAGTTCTCGCAAGAAAGGGCACACTTTGACTGAGTAAAAGTAACATGTAAAAAGGGACTGGTGGACTTTTAAAATGACCAAAGAGGGCAAACTTTTCAATCACTGTAAGTACTTCAGAAGATGGGTTTTTTCTCACAAGCAGTGAACAGATAATGTCAATGCCAAGTCTTTCTTGTGTGGCCTCGCAAGCAGGATTCCATGAGAAAACTGTCATTTATCAACGTGGCTTCATCAACCATACTTACTATTGAACTAAAGTGATCCTTTGGAAACATGCAACAGTTCCCAGCATGCCTCTGGCTCAGAAGCCCTCAGTGGCTTCTGCCCCAATTAGGGTCAAATTCCAAGTCCTTCTCAATGGCCTCCAAGGCCCTCATGAGATCTGCCCCAACAAACTCTTCCTGACGTTGTCTCCTGACAATGACCACTGGGCATTCCTCACCTCTGGTCTTCTTGGCTTTGCTGTTGTTGCTTGAACACACTGGATCTGTTTGCACCCCAGAGTTACTGCACTGCTGTTCTTGCTGATTGAAATGCTACCCTCCCCCGACTCTTAAGGTAACTTGCCCAACTCATCAGCTTTCTACTAGACCACTACCTAACCAACAAACACTGCATACTGCCCCATACACACCACTTATTAGCTGTCATTGGAACATATTTTTATTTATTATTTGCATAATAAATAAGTATGAGGTCCAAAAAGAGCTGAGTCTTTACATAGATATTGTTCCCTGATATATCCCCACACTTAGAACAAACAGTGCCTGCTGCCTGGTAGGTATTTAATAAATATTTGTTGGATGACTCAACCAGTTGAATTGAGTGAATGAAAAATATAAACAAAATCAGTAAATACATAGTTCAAAAATATTCTAGAATGCAGACTTTCAACTAATCTAGAATGGATTCCTCTCAAAAAGTTGTAGGAGTGGAGAAAGAAAAAATAAAATGAAGTGGATGAGAGGCATGATATAATCGGACTCATAATCACAGGTGAGTATTGGGTTAAAGACCTTTGCTATTTTGTCTTTGACCTGATGTCTGTGTTAAATATTTAAGAAAGGGCTAGCCTGAAAGGCTACATACTCATTTAAAAGTGCCAAGAAGGAAAAGGATTCCCCTAGTTATTTTAATAATTCAGAATGGTGTTCTGTGGCTTCTGTTGGCATTTGAGAACCCACGACGGTAACTGCTTACCTGAAAACAGAGGCCTTGATCAAATATTTAAGATCTCACTTATTTTCATTTTCTGCATATTTTTTATGCCCGTGTCTCTCTTCTTTTTACCCATTCTGCAGCTGCACAATTCACACACTAAAGCTAATAGAAATGTTTCATGGATTATTAAATGCAGCTAAGCAATGAGCTTTTGCTAGAACATAAGGCCAAACTGAGGCCACTTTCCCATTCTAACAAGCTAATTTTTCCTTGAAGGTACAGCCTATGAATTTACAGAGGCCTCTCCCCTGTATTCCAAAATTTTTAAGGCAGTTGCATGTGTGCTGCAAAAAGATTTCGAAGTGGAAAACAAAGACAGCTTTTACAGTAGTGCGGTTAAGTGGTCTTAGAATCAAGAACAGTGGAAGTCATAGAATTAGTAAGTGGACCCTTGAAATTATGGCAAGACGACACTAAGTGGTATATGTTTGCTAATGGAAATATTGCACTCTGGTGCCACCAGCAGTGAGCTGGGCTTGCGTTAGTGTCTACCTAGGCTTAATTGCCTAAAGTATGTTCCAGTACCAGTACCCCAGTGCTGTAAATTATCTTTTCTAATGGAGCTTTTATATTGTACTCCTGTAGCTAAAACTCTAATTCAGGTTTTGATATCTGTCTGGGCCCACTTGGTACAAAGAAGTCCTCTGAGGGAGGTCAAAGTCATAATACATTGTTCACAATGGAAAGCACTTTAAGAATGCTCCTCATTTTTCAATGAGGAGAGAGTGCCCGAAGAGGTTAGGTGATTTGCTTAAGACCACACACAGCTGGTCAGAGATGGGGCTGGATGATCAGTCAGGATTTTTTGTTGTTGTTGTAAACAACAGAAACAGTCTCTGCTAACTGAGCATAGGCAGCTTATTGGGAGGATTGGCCCTTCAGAACATACAGGGAAGTTGGGAACCCAGGCTTAGAAAGGGATTGGAAGAAAGCAGTTCCAAGAAACCTGAGAGTGAAAACCCTAGGTGTCTCTAAGCAGAAACGGTCTAGTCAGAATGCCACTGCAGGGATAGGTGATTAAATTCTGGCCACTTCATGCATGATTCAAAGTCCTGGGAGAGACCGTCTGATTGGCCAGGCTGAGGCTTTGCTCCCCTGGCTGTTCTGGGGAAGGTGTCTGCAAATCCTTTTGACTTTGGATAGTGAGAGGAAGTGCCTGCCTTAGTGCTCTAAGACTCTCTTAGAAGAGAATGGCAAATCCCCAAAAGGAGCCCCAAAGATGCTATTAGGAGGAATTCAGGGATGCACGAGAGTCAGGATACGATGAAAGCCCTATTTGGTTTAGAGTGGTAGACTCCTGTGCAGCTAGAAGTGGCCATGGGAACCCACAGAGGTTTGCTTGGGATTAACAGAAAGGAAGGTTTTGCTTTCCAAATACAGGAGTTCCTCATCCCTTTCCTCTTTCCTTCTTCTGTCTTTGAATGTGGATATAAGCCTGGGGGCCAAGCGGCCATCTTGAGTCTATGAGGTGACAAGCATGAACTCCAAAGTTACTTGCTAAAGATGGCTGAGTAGATAGATAGAAGGATATGCTAAATATACCACGGAGCTGCTGTCCCAGCTCTGAACTGCCTACCCGCAGACTTCTTATTTTGTAAGAAAATTAAAAACCAGGCTATTATACTTGGGAATCAGTAATGTGCAAACTTGCATCATCTGATAATACAAATTGGTCCTAGAACTTTCAATTCCCTGTGTAGTGCCATTATAAGGCACTGTTTATAAGGACAGGATTCCTACCTTCAAGGAGCTTATGGCTGAAGTGAGGCTAACATAACACTCTTTAGCAAGGAAAGAGCAAGAACCTGTGATGTATAATACATTTTGAGCAGTAAGAAACAGATGACAATAGCAAGGACAATGCTAAGGCCAGTCCTTCTGCCCAGTCCACTTCATCCTCCTGTCCCGGGGCTCTGACTGGACTACTCTTCTCTTCTGCATCTTCACCTTTGCCTCTTCTCCTTTCTCTTTGCTTGTAAGGAGACCAAAGTCTCTCCCGTCACCAGTGTTGCCTCTAACAGTCAATCTCTTGCCTCTCTTCTAGCCAAACTTCTCAGAGGAGTGATCTGTCCACACCTTCTCCTCTCCCATTTAATTCTCAACCCAGAGCATCTAGTTGCTTTCCCTGCCTCCACAATGAAATTGCTCTACTGATTGCTAATGCCTCGTGGTAAACCTTTGTCCTCATTTGACTGGCCCTGTGTGCTGCCTTTGATAACACTAGCCACTGCTTTCACAGACTTCCTCCTTCAGCCCTGTGACCTCTGTCACCTTCTCCTGGTTCCCTTCTTTCCTCTTAGAATGTGCACACTGTCTTCCAGGACCCCCTGATCAAGGCATCAGACCATACCCTAGCTAATGGGAGGACACGGGGTCTCTACTTAGAAACTGAATCATGAGCAGAGAAACTCACACACTAAAAGTGGTGGCTTTCTCCCATTTTCATGGCAGTGCCCTTGTGCAGTTGTTGAAGAGCTCCTGCTACCCAGGGTCCCAAAGTTTCTAGGTCTCTGTCTGCCCCCTGCTTGGTTCTTCAGCTTCTCTGTGGCCTAACCACAAATCTTTTCTTTTATGTTATCCAAAGTTAGTTTCTGTTGCTGGTGTCCAAGAAGGCCTGAGTGATGGTCTATGTTCAGATCTCTAAACACACACGTGCAGAGCAGGCCTGGTTTGTGCCTGTGTCCTCAGGGATCTCACTCTTCAAGGCTCAAATCAAATGTCCCTCCTCCTCCATGCAGCCCTTCCTGATCCCTGTCCTTGCAGTCAAACCATGTGTTGCTCCCTCTACTTTACTGCCTGTCAAGCCCTTGATCTCCAGTGGTCCCTTGGGGTCTGGAGCACTCAATGGCCCTTCCATAGTCAACTCCAATCCTCACCATCAGAATAGCTTGTCCAAGGCCAGTCTGCCCAGCTGGGATAGGTCCTAGCCTTCCTCACTAAGCTTGTGTTTCCTAAATGGTGCTGACTCCTCTCAGGTAAGAGCTTTATGGATAACAGGACTCCTTATGGCATACTCAGCCCTGAACTTTGATCTGTCATCTTAGAAGAACCTGGCAAGAAACACTCAGACTACAGAGCTCCAAGTGTGAGAGGAGCCTGTTCATTCTCTCCTCCTTCCTGCATTTGACCTGCCCTTCCATGCCTGTTCAGTTTTCCACATAACAGACGCTGAGATGGAATTAAAGGTGCAAAAGGTTTACAGGGGAGGGACACCCATGAACAAGAAGGGCCAGAAGCAGAATTGGACAGGGCAGCCAGCAGCACATGATGCTGACCCCACAGTCTTTGCATGCTCGAGCAGTTCTGGAACTCAGATTGCCCGCTAGAGTTCTGCGTTGGGTAGAAATGTCCAGGGTCTGCCCTGAGAAGAGCTGCACCTTGGTTTAGAGACTGGGGCAGACCCCAAAGAAGCTAACAGATAGAGGCTGCCAGGAAGCCATGCCCCTCACACCAGGGAAGCAGGTCTTCCTGAACATCCAGGTCAACCACACCTTCTATCCTGGCCAGTATTTGTCTACAGGAGCTTGTGGAATGGCCTATATCCCCACACAGTTTGTGGCTCTGTGCCAAAATTTTTGGCAAAATGAGGCAGGGGTTAGGGCTCTACCTGTAGCAAGGGAGAGGTTTGTCCATATCCCAGACTCTGAAATAATAGCTAGAACTGAAACATCACCATGGAATTCTCATTCCCTAGTATCAAAAGCTCAATTGTGAATCTTGGGTCAGCTGTGTCCTTCCCTCCCCTGCTGGGTCCCACACTGTCCCCTTGCCCATTCCTCCTCTGTTTGCTGTGCAGGCTGTTAGTATCTCAACAGTGCTTTGCTCAGAGGCCTCACTGGCTGAATGAGTGAAGGAATGAATGAATTACAGAATGAGTGAAGGACAGAATGATGGCCGCGATGAAAGGATCCAACAATGATGAAACAGCCTGAAAAAAGAGCAAATTGAGTATAGATACTTCTGCACAGAACTACCACTTGAGTCACTTAGGGATGTCACTTAGGGATCGTGTTCAGCCCGCAGAGATTCTTTAAAACAATCACTTGACTATTTCAGCCAGTGGCGGAGACAGTGTCTCTGCTCCCTCCTGCCTATTCCCCAGAGACAACAGCTGTTCTCTTTATTCTGAGTCTTCAGCTTTTTGGTTAAGTCACCATTCTTCCCTTGAAGGCTGCTTTGCTAAATGCATGGAGAGCACAGATTGTCTGTGAAGGCTCTGTGGCTCCCTGGATCTCAGACCAAAGGTGGTAATTGACTGCACTACCCCTGAGCCTTCCTTCCATCCGTCTTTATTGCTTCACACTTTGCCCAGATGGCACCTGTGTCTTGAGCCTCCAGTTGGTCAGAGCTCAGTGGCCCTCAAGGGGAGGAGAGCAGTCTGACTGCTCCCTTACACATGGTCCTGTAATGACTTAGAGCCACGCACTAATTGGCCTGCCTCTCTTTGGGCAGTTCCAGAGACTATAATTGGGACTGATTCCGACAGCCTGCCCCATTAGGGGGGCGTGCTGCAGGAATACACCCTAGAGGAACAGATCATTTTCCCAAGATCATTTTCAGAAAGGGCAAGTGAAACTTCGCACTTTGCTTTGCAAGTCTCCTATTGTTTCGGTCTAAAAAGGAAGAAGTATGAAACACGTTAGTAACTGCCTATGCAGTTTTCATGAACTGAGTCAATCAGCTTAGGCTAAACTATGCCCTGGTAACAACCCCACATCTCACTGGTTTACAAAAACAAAGGTCGATTTCTTGCTCAAGCTGCATGTCCACTATGGGTCAACTACAGCTCTGTTCCACTCCCTGTTTATACATGGACCTTCTTGGGGGTGCTGCCTTGTGACAGAGGGGAGAGAGATATGGAAAACCATTAGCTGGCTTTCACCACTTTTCTGCAGAAGTAGCATGGCCTTTCCATCCATGTTTTGTTGACCCAAATAAGTCATGTGCCATTTCCAAGTTCAACAGGTTCCAGACATACAGTTCTCCCAGAGGTTACAGACCTGATGTAAGAAAGTAGAATCTTCCCCAAGGGAAGGCTAATATTGTGAATCATAATGTACAGAATCACTTGCATTTACAGCGAGGAGTCAGGCAAGGCAGCTCAGATGATCTAGTGAGCTTTCAGGTGTGCCAAAGCCTCTGCACCGGCAGGTGAAGTAGATGATGGAGCTCTACAAGCAGCATGATTTAGTGACTGAGGGCCTAAGTTCTAGTGTGATTTCTACCTCTGCTTGTGTGACCTTGAGCAAATTACCTAACCTTTCTGAACCTCTAAATGGGCTATTAATATCTACCTCTTAAGGCTGTTGTGAGGCTTAAATAAGGTATTTGGCAGGTGCATAATACAAAGGAGATTTTATTGAGATAAAGTAGTTCATGCTTGCCTGGGACAATTTGGAAAACTCAGAAAAATAGGAAGAAACAAAGAACACTAAAGCATTTCTTGCCACCCAAAAACAGCCAGTGTTAAATTTTTGGCAAATTTCTTTCAAAAAATGAAAGCATGCTATTTTTCAAGCTGCAGCTGTTTCTGCATTTGAACACAAGGACAAGGAAGATATTTGTTTGGGAAGACACCTTAATGGGCTTATTAAGTTCCACTCCCTTGCCTTCTCTGGCTAGTCTGGATGGGAAATGTTGCAAGAAAAGTTTTCTGAATTCTCTGCGTACTAAATAAACAGAAGATTTTTAGTCCTCTGTTGAAAGCAAAGAAGAAGGGAGGTTCCATTTTTGAGGTCTGGAAATTGGAAGAGGAAGGATATGAACAGAGTGGGAAACCCAAGGTTATTTGAGACAGAGATACACTGAAAGTGAGGGATACCCAGTGAGAGATAAGGACAAAGAAAGATGGAATGAAGACCTAGAAGGACACTCACACAGGCGGAGTGTGAAACTCAGTGACACCAGCATCAGCCTGCCTCTTCAGTGACACAAAGCCAGGTTGATTTTATTTGTTGGGGCTGGCATGTCCCAGCAGAACTTCAGGGACTGAAGCCCAATTTTAGCTTTCAGCATTTACTCATCCCCTGCTGCAGCCGGCCCTTCCTGTCCTCAAACCTTTAGGGCAACCATCTGTTTCACAAAAGAGCCTGATGTCACTGGAGCCTTGGGGAATGCCGGAGAGGGGTCCTTGTCTTGAGAGGGATAAAGCAGCTCAGGGAGAAGAGCAGGGCACAACGGAAATGGGCTGAGATCTCTCAAGCGGACTGATAACTGAGCTAAGAGGAGGGTTTGGAATAAGAAGTAAGGGGCATGGTTTGCCTCTCTCCCTCTCCCCCACTATGTCCCCCCTTCTTCTCCCACATGGTCCTCCGTTAAGTTCCTCCTAATCCTCCTATATGTGCAAACATATGGTATTTGTCCTTGCTGAGAACAAACTGAGGACTGATGAGTGTGGGGGGCAGGGGGGTGATCGGCATGGAGGAGGGCACTTGTGGGGATGAGCACTGGGTGTTAGATGGAAACCAACTTGACAATAAACTATATGTTAAAAAAAAAAAAAAAAGAAGGGGCAGCCCCTAGAGAAAGGAAATCCCCTTTTCTCAGAGGGTCCTCAAAATCTCAACAAGGAGGATTTGGATACCTGTGTTTCTATAAGATTGAGGTTTGAGTTATATTCAGGTATTTTAAAAATCTATTCATCGGTACATATTAAATCTCAAATACAGTCAAATATCATAATGGCTTTATATTGATAAATACATATTTAACATAGTTCAAATCATACTGTCCGCATATTATATATCCTGTTTTTCCTCCTAAGCATTATACTTCAAACATTTTCTCACATCCTTAAAACCTCTCCATAAACAACAGTTTAGGACACTTGCTTTTCAACAGCCATTACGTTATCCTCCCTCTGCCAACCCACCCTGGACCTCCCCCCACTCTGGCCCACCCGCTTTGTTTTATCAATTCTCCTCAGCTGAGCTAGAGGAGGGGCCTCTGACAAGGTCCTTGCTGGGCTCAATCATGGAAAACATGGCCCGAGTCACGAGATGAATGATTGTCGTGTCCCTCCCACCTGTTACAGGAGCCATCAGGAAGATGCTTCCAGAGTGCGGGCCCAATTCTGTTATTTGCCATTGTGGTTAATGAAAAGATGAAATTGGAGCCTATGAGCACAACATGTAGGCAGCACCATAATTAGCCCTTTGGAAGGTGAAAGATCCACTTTAAAATAAAAGAAAATAGCTTTACTCCCACAATGAAATGGCTGCAATTTTCCAGCTAATGCAGAGCCCACAGTATTTCTGTAATTCTCTCCCCTAAGTCTTCTATTCATTATAATTTCTCCCTTTCTTCTTCTCTTTTTTCCTCTCTCCTTTTTTTACTCCTAAGTAAATTCTATTTGGTACAAAGAAGGCTAAATAATATTATTTGCAAACAGGAGGAAAAAGCTCTTATTCACATGATAAATGCGTTTATTTTGAAAGGGAAGAAATAAAAGGCCAAATAATTAAATCCTTACCCTAGCAGAGCTGTACTTTTCTAAAATTCAGCCAAACCTACACAGGTGACACTTAGCCTCGTTTCTTCACGGAAGGACAGGCACCCTGAGGAGGAAATGTAGTTTCCTGGGAATTGACCGGCAGCTGTGGCAAATCATGGGCAGGATGAAGCCATAAGGGTGGTGGGGCCAGGCAGCCCGGGCTCTGCCCTAGACCAGACCTCAAATCTATCACCTTGCCTCCTCCTGCCTCAGTTTCCTCATGTGTGAAATGCCTAAAGCCCCCTGCCTTGCAGCCCATCACCAGAATTGGAAAGTGCCCAACACAGTGCCTGAGTCATGGTCGGGGCTCAATAACACTCCTTATTCCTTTTACTCTGTAGCCATTGGCTGAATGAACATGTAACTCAGACACAGAGAGCCTGAGCTGAGGGTGATTCACTCACTGGCTTCAAAAGGCTTAGGGCTCCAGGAGTCTAGACAGTGGCCAAAGCAAAACGTTTTTGAGTTTCTCAAAGCAGCACTGTGAGAAGCTTTGCAGCAAACAGTCTGGTAAGACAGGTGCTGTTTCTCTGTGTTACATTTGAGGGGACAGAGACTCAGCAACTTGCCCAAGGCCATGGATCTTGTAAACGGCAGCGGCAAGACTCACATCCCATTCTAGTGGATACCAGAGCCTACACTCCTTTCTCTGCACCTTTGCTCAGATCCTGCTCTGGTTCTACTGTGCACTAATTTTTCATCTGCAAAATGGGCATGTTGCTTGTTAAAGTGGTCAGGTGCATGGTCTTTGTTATCAGACAGGCCAGGATCCAAGTTTCACACCTTCCATCTCCAAGCTGTGCAACTTGGGCAAGGAACCTAACATCCCTGGGCTCCAACTGTGATGTAAAAACCTAAACAGAACCTGTCTCAAAGATGCCGTGAACATAAATGAGATAGTGCTTGTAAAACAAGTGTGTGCTGTGCCTGGCAACTTGTAAGCCTCCAGTGAAATAATAGCTTTGGTGCTATCTCTCCTTGTTGCTGTGAAGATTCATCGAGACTACAGACATGAAAGACTTTCTGACTTGGGAGGCCTAGATCCACATTGGCCCTTATGACAAATGCCATTTCACCAACTGTGCCCCTCCTGGTAATCATGGCCCTTATAACTTGGTAAGAGAAAACCACGCCACACCTCTTAATGCCCTTGGCCCTGAACTATCCCCAGACCTGAAGGGACAGTTACCATATGAAAATGTTTGCATGAGGCTCAGCAGCCAGTGCAGAGGCTTAAGCAACAATCCCTTTCCTGATTAGTTTCACTGTTGAGCCTAGTCAAACAGAGTCCCGCTCCCTCAGCACAGACAGTACCGAGACCTGTCAGGGACAGGGGGAGGGGGAGCTGCTGATCTGTGATTAAAAATTCACTGTGCATCATCAGCCAACAAATCGTGCCCTTCGGGAAGACTAAAAATTGACTGCAGTGTCAATTTACTGCCCCAGCCTGGGAATCTGTGCCCTGATCTGGGGATAGAGAAATCAGTGTCATTGCCAGCGCTGAGAGTCAGGTGGCAGTGGAGGTCAGACCAGGTAGGGCTGGAGAGGTGGTATGCAGACCTATGGGGGCCAGGATTCCTTCCTCCCTCCCTCCCTTCCTTCCTTCCCCCAAATAAATTTTTTCTTAATTTTTAAATGTTTTTATTTATTTCTGAGAGAGAGAGACAGCATGAGCAGGGGAGGGTCAGAGAGAGAGGGAGACACAGAATCCGAAGCAGGCTCCGAGCTAGCTGTCAGCACAGAGCCTGATGCGGGGCTCGAACCCACAAACCGTGAGATCATGACCTGAGCTGAAGTCGGACGCCCAGCTGACTGAGCCACCCAGGCGCCCCAAATAATTTTTTAAAGTATTTTAAAAATTCCAGTTAGTGAATGTATAGTGTATTACTAGTTTCAGGTGTACAGTAGAGACCCAACACCTCCCTACATCACCCGGTGCTCATCACAGGTGCACTCTTTAATCCCCAACACCTATTTTACCCATCTCCCCAACTACTTCCCCTCTGGGAACTATTAGTTCCACAAATAATTCTTGAGTCTCGATTGAACCAGGTTATGGTCTAGGCTCTGAGCTAGGGAATAAATCTGATCCAGTCTGACCTCAAGGGTACAGAGAGGTAAAAGACGATGACACTCATCAGTCAGCTATGATAAAAATTAAGCACAGAGGGTGCCGTGGGAGCCCAGAGGGGAGCTCAGCCTTGGTAGTGGTGGGGGTGTTGGAGAGAGATGTCTAGAAAAACCTTCCAGAACAAATGACATCTGAGATGAGCTTTGAGTAATGTTAGACAGACAGGTAGAATTTAGAAAAGCTTAGGCAATGACCCTGTGACACTTGGGCTTATGGATAATTTGGCGTGAGTGGAGGAGAAGTGGCAGAATAAGTTGAGCAAGAGTGGAAAAGGTGAAGCCAAAGAGGCTGGCTAGGGTCAGTCGCAGTGAGAGGAATGAGTCAGACCCGTGGTCCATGGCCAATGGCCCGTGCATGTCTGAGAACCTTAAATCCTGATTTGGCTACATAGCTGTATAGCTGTGAGTTGGTTTCTCATGATCAAGCCTCAGTTTCTCAACTATATGAATGGGAATTCTAAAATCTACCTCATAGGGGTAAATCTCCAAGCCCGCGTCTGGCCCATTTGGACACTCAGCAAATGGTACCTCTCTCTTTTCCCCAAGTGTGAGGATTGGGGAGATTGTGGGACAGGAAAACAGCAGGCCAGTGCCTGCCCAGTAACCCTTTCTTCCCTGGTAGAATCATCTATTGCCAAGCCCTTTGAAACTCACACTGTAGCTGGAGCCATAGAACCCATAGTCCCTCAGTGGGCTCCAGGGTCTAACCCCTCTGTTGGGGAGTGAGGTTGGAGGGGGGTCCTTCTGCATTTGTGCAGCCTAGAGGCAGTAATAGTCATCCACCAAACTGGTGTGTATACCACATGGTTGAGGTCCTTGCCTTAGGAAGAATGGATGTTTATGGGCTGAGTGAATGTATATGGATTTTATTTATATCTTCATCCTAGAACAAAAGATTTTTGAAGGGCTAAACACGGTGCACTGTAGCACCCAGCAGGCCCTGGGAGTAGGTTCTCCCAGCAATGCCTACCCCACTGAGTACCTTAGGAAGCTCAGATCATGGGTCCAGGAGGTCATTCTGGGAAGCAGGTCTTCCCATTGCCCTCCGGTGCCCTGCTCCCAGCTGCCTCCCAGAGAAGATGGGAGGTTTGGTCAAGTGTGCGGGGGTTTGCTCCATCTTCTTGGAAGGGCTCCTTTCCACATTCTGGGGAGCACTGTGCCATCTTGTCATAGCACCGAGGCCTGGGGCAGACAGGTGTTGGCATAGGGGCTTCCTAGAGCCACCAGAGGTCATATCATGCTGCTCTGGCTCCTAATGTGCTGAAGGCCAGCTTTACTCTCTCATGCGTCCCACCGCTTCAGCTCCTCTTTAGGAAGCCCACCTGAACTCTCCTGGCCTCCATCTCATTTTTCATAGCAAGGTTTCCAGCGGCACCCACTCTGGGACTTTATGTACTCTAGAAGCAATACCTGCATACTGATGCTCTATCAGAACGTGCTCCCTGTCCCAAGCCGGGGCCCACCATTGCCCCTCCACAGCCCCTTCGGAGGTGACCGCTCACCTGGGTGAGCACAGTTCTCTGCAAGGTGAAGGGATGCCTTGAGATGGTGCTTATCGGCTCACACAGCCACCAAGAGGCACAGATGGCAATCCCTGGCCTCCGACTCTGTGCTGCACCATTGGGCAGTACTTGACTTTGCATTCAGTTTCGATTGTGGAAGAGAAAGACCATGCTCTGTATTTATATTTTATTATTCCCTTAAGGTTAATCACAATGTTGTGCTCATGTGAGGGACTGAAGAAGGAATTCGTGCCAAAAGAGATCCAAAGTCTTTAGTCATTAAGGATACAATCATATGTTGCATTCCCTCTCCCTGGCTAAATGCGTAGACTGTGGCACCAGACAGCTTGTGTTCCTAGCCCAGTTCCTCCACTGGCTGTGTGACCTTCAGCAAGTTGTTAGCCTCTCTGTGACTCAGTCTCCAGAGCTGTAATTTTGAGATAATGACTTTACACAATTGTTGGATTAAGTAAGGTAATAGATACAACACAACAGAGCCTGATTTTAGTAGGTACTGCGTAAGTTTGTTATTATAGCTAAAAGATACTGGGTGTTCATTTTCCAGCTTGATTATTTTGGAAAAGAATAATAAAGGGAAAACACTAGTTAGATCCTGTTCATTCAAGAGGTTTTGAGGTCTAGGCAAATCGTTTTGAGGGTATTTTAACAACTTTGCTTATTAGTGAAAAAAGGAATTGATCGGCGGGCCAAACTTTTCCAGTCTTGGCCAAGATGCAGAATTCATTGTAACTGAAGCTTAAACTGCAAGCTCTGGCGGCCCCAGGAAGAACAGATGACCCCCACCTCCTGACCCTGGGCCCACGCTAATTTGCCTGCCTGCATTCAAGGCAGCAAAATGGGACAAGTCAAAGCAATGAGGATGGCAGAGAAAGTCAGAAACATTTTTCCTCCCCTGCATCTAACCGAAGAGTAGAGTCCCTTACTAGGATGAATACATTTCATTGTCTATTACTTTAGGACAATCACTAAAATAAAAAAAACATTGATCTCGTATCCCCAAGCAAGGGAAATTCCATTGACAAATTCAAGTTACCGTAAGAAGGTAGCCTTGATGCTTGTGGCTGGAAATTTTAACTAAATGGACAAGTTTATGAAACAATATGCCAGCTATCAAATCATATGCCAGTTTCTACTAAAAACTGGAAAAGATATTTCCCTTGTATCCGCATTTCTCCCATTTCATGGGGGAATACTATTCACGGCTGAGCAGAAGGAATTGGGTCTTTTCCTGCTGGAAGGTACTTCCACTCCAGCCAGTCATCTGCTTCTGGTGCAAAAATAGCCAAGATCATTGCAATGGGTAAGAACAGTTTTGGAATAAGTTCTTGCATACCCACTTTTAAATCCATAGCATTCATGCCATGCCAGACTTGTTCCGAGCACGAGCCCAAGCATAGAGATGTTCCTTCCTAGATCACCCTGCAAGATTGTGTACCCAGTTCATCACAAAATTATGCACAGTTTTTGCTGTTTGTGGTGCTGCTCAAATCATAAATCCAGACCAATAAAGGCAAGGCAGAAATTCTTTAGGAGGAGCAGGGATTTTCCTTCCAGTACAGAGAAGTTAAGACATATGCATTTGCTAATACCTGCTTCCCTAGCCAACACATCTCAGCCCAGTTTCCAACTGGGTAGCTCTATAGCCTTAATGAGCTGTAAGGGCGTTCATTTTTGTTAATTTTGCAGCCGACAATTTCTTCACTGGTTTAAGCGGCCTGCAGACTGTGATTTGTTAGTTCTCATTAGAAGGGAAAAGGTGTAGTCCTGCACCCGGCGGCTTTCATAAATCACATTTTCAGGTGGCTTTAGCATGCTAGAACACTTCTGAGCACAGGGCCTGACATGAATAATCCCAAGGATGTGGCTCTATGTTGGGCGGCAGCACTTGAAGCCCATCCACGATCCCATCTGTGATTCACCGAACATTCGTGCTGAGGCACAGACAAAGGTGAATTAGTTCCAGACAAAAATGCATCGATGCTCTATTGAATAGTCAATTATTAAACACATAATGGAATCTGTGGTTAGCAAGGCATGCTGAAGATGTGCCGTGTTTGCACAATTTCTAACAGAAAAGGAAGGCTGGCTTGTAGCTTTTGAAAAATGAAACAATTCACTGACATTTAAGGCCAACTTGGAAACATACCACTTTCCTTACAGGTGAGTGTGAGCTTTCTGTTCATTATTCACACTTTATTCCACTTCTCCCCTTTAATTAGACCTCACGGCAGTCAACTTAAAACTCAACAGTCAGCAAATCTGAAGGGGATGAATAAGGGTGGGTTGTCCAAAGTGGTACACCATCCAACAATCTTTATGTTCTGGATTTGTTTTGGCCTTTATTCAGCTAATGTGTAAATATGGATGTGTGTGTTCTGAAATTCATAGGGCTTCAAGCAAAATAGTGCATTGTGTAGCTCGCCTATCCTTGGTCTCAAATCCTCCAATGGATGCAAAGCATCCCTTAGGAGGCATTCTCTTTAATCTAGGCTGGCTTCCACACTGCCTCAGGCCATCCTGGAAGATGAGAGGAGCCATTCAGCAGTTTGGATTCAGCACCTGTCCTTGTAGATTGAGCTGGAGAATTAAAGACAAGGTCAGGTAGAGGTGCTTGCTTTAACGCTGGCAGGAGTCAGTGGATGCCAGTTGTTCTAGGTTCTGCTACGACCTATCTGTCTTTGAACAAAACACCTCCCCTCTCTGGTTTTACCCACCTGTAAAATGGGTGGGATGATTAGAAAAAAATCTTTGGTTGCTCATACACACATTTGAAATCAGATGCCAAGATCCGGATGCGTGAATGGTTTATTGAAAGGTCTTAACGTACATGGGTAGAAACATGAGATTTTCTCTTTCTCTAATCACTACCCTCAACTGTGAATTGCTGACCTTAGCAACATCTTGGGCAGATTCTACCACTTTTCTGTCACTTTGAGTTATTGGAAATTGAGTGCATTTTTAAAAACGTTTGTTTATTTTTAAGAGAGAGGGAGATCATGAGTGGGGGGTGGGGCATAAAGAGAAGGAAACACAGGATCTGAAGCAGGCTCCAGGTTCTGAGCTGTCAGCACAGAGCCCAACACAGGGCTCAAACTCACAAGTTGTGAATCATGACCTAAGCTGAAGTTGGACGTTTAACTGACTGAGCTACCCAGGGACCTCAGAAATTGAGCCCATTTTAGAGATTCAATCTGAAAGTCCATTTAGATCTCCTCTCCTCTCCTCCCTTGTGTAGACTTAATGCATGTGCTATGGTCTGAATGTTTGTGTCCCTCTAGAAGTCATACGTTGAAATCCTAACCCACAAAGGTGATGGTATTACAGGTGTGGCCTTTGGGAGGTGCTCAAGTCATGAGGGTGGATTCCTCAGGAACGGAATTAGTCCCTTAGCTCTAAGGAGCTCCCTTACTTTTTTCATCATGTGAAGATACAATGGGAAGTCTACAACCTGGAAGAGGGCCCTTGCCTGACCATGCTGGCATCATGATCTCAGATTGCCAGCCTCCAGAATCAAGAGAAATAAATGTCTGTTTTGTCTAAGCCAACTGGTCTGTGGTGTTTTATTATAGCAGCCTGATGGATTAAGATACTATGACTCTGGGGATATATAGAGGGGAAGGAGGTATGGTTTCCTCTCTGGCCTGTCACCTGACATCTGGGAGTGTGGAGTTTGGCTTTCAGACTCCTGCTCCCCTCCACCCCTTATGTCCAGAGCTGAAGACAAGGAGAAGAAAAGGAGAGAGCAGAAGTCTTCCCTCACACCTGATAACTGGTCAATGGAGGGAGCTGTGTGCTGCTGGCTACTGGGATTTGGTGCAGGACTGACTCTGGATGGAGGCTGATATGGTAGTCCCCACATCAAAGGTGTACACAGGCTCTGGGTGCAGCAGTAAGCTTCCCCCAGCTGGAGACTTTTCCAGAAAGGTGAAAAAACAGCATTTCCTTTATTTCATCCATAGTCCATGTTTATTCCTTTCCCAGTGGGACATGCATGGATCATGGTCTCACCTGGGCTATTGGTCACTAGGATGTCCCCTAGCTTCTGCATGCTACCACACTTTGGTAACAAATAAATCCTCAAGTCCAAGTGGTTTAGTGCAACAAGAGTTTACTTCTCACTTAGATACAGTCTGATATGGGTCAGCAGGGGCTAGCCTCCACCTGGTGACTCAGGGCCCCAAACTCCCTCTGTATGAGATGTTGCCACCTTAATACACGTTTTCTGAGATCTTCATGGCAGAGAAAGAGAGGAATGGAGCAGGTCTCTTTCTGAGTCAACCTTGGATGCCCTGGGCTTTAATTTCCTTAATGAATGCTGCATTTCTTCTTCATAGGCACTCTAGACATTTGTCATGTGTAAGGGATATTTCTATCTCCACAATAGATTATTGTAATGTACTTGCTCAATAATGTTACAATGAGTTAGGACCAGACTTGTCTGAGCCACACTCGATCTGATAATGACACTGTGCATTTATATAGCCCTTTTATTTTCCAGGAGCTTTCAGATTTATCATCTCATTTCACTCCTTCAACATATTTCTGAGGAGTGAAGACCTGCTTCTTCCCTGTACTGTCCAGTTACAGAATTCAGGTTCAGCAAGACTCTGGGCCTCATCTGTGCCCCACAGGTGTGACTGACTCGCCAATGGTCCAGTGGCACTGTGAAACTGGGGAGACAACAGAGGTGGATGGGACCCTCATATTCCTCTTGGACTTTCCTCTCCTCTCTGTCTCCCACTTCCGGTTCAGTCTGGTCTTCACCACCTATCTGTCACCTGTGTCTCTGTGTTCACTGCCACCAACCTGGATCTTTCAGGGACCTTAGTGTCCAATTTAATAATGTAGTAATAACTTGGCCAACTCCCATTAAATGCTTGACGATTACATCGTAAGGAGAACAGAGTTTGAGGTGGAATGAATGTATCCTTTCTTGAAATTCCCAGAAGAAAAATTTTTTGGGCTCTTGTAAAAGGTGTTAGAACTGTAAAATGTAAGAAATTAGCATTTTAAATTGTGAAATACAAATCACAGCTCTGTTTGGTATGAAACAATATAAAATTGCAATTTTTGAAACAAAGAAATAAAAATAGAGTCTTTGAGTTAAACAGGGTAGTTTGCACACATTTGCATTCATCCCTACTGCCTCCTGAAATACCAACAAAAATGGCAGAAAAGGAAATAAAAATGGAATAAGTTTGCCAAGACAGGCAGATTAGGAGTACAGAAGACAGTGGACAAGAGAGATCAAGGAATTTGGGAAGATGAGCTGCCAGTGGTGAGGTAGCTGAATGCCTGAGAGAACCTCAGTCACACCCAGAACCAGAATCTTCAGGGATAGGAAGACCCAGGTACCTCTGAACATAAGAGGAAGGCATAAGACAGGTAGACAGAGCACAAGTCTGTGTAAGGATCAGGCAGACCCCCAGACCTCCTCTTTGTTTTGCTATGAGACATGGTTCTGAAGAAACTCCACCAGGGAGGTCCTGAATTAGGACATTTGATACAGAGCAGAGGGGACTCTGGGGATGGCACTGGAAACAGAAGAATCAAGACAAAGTCCATAATTGATTGGGGAGAGCCCAACCCTCTTCCTTTGTTCAGACCCTACAAGCGTGCTGACTGCCTAGCTTATAACACCTATACAGAAGTCAGGAAAAGTATTCCAGAATGGAGAACAAAAAAAGTAGAAATATGATGAAAGAAAGAAAAAGGGAAGAAAGAAGGAAGGAAAGAAAGAAAGAAAGAAAGAAAGAAAGAAAGAAAGAAAGAAAGAAAGAAAACATAAGGAAAGATAGAAAGGAAGGGAGGAAGGAAAAGAAAATTATGCGCTCACTCAATCTACAAGGTCTAAATCTAACTAATAGGAGTTCCAGAAATGGAGAACAGAAAAGATTGGTGTGGAGACATTATCAAAGATATAGTAAAAGTACATTTCCCAGACTGAAGGACTTGAGTTTCAGATAGAAAGGACTTGTCACATGCCCAGCACAGTGGATGAAAAATGACCCATGCCAAGGCCGGAGTACTAGAGATGAAGCAAAGATCCTAAAATCTTTTATGGTGGGAACAGGGAGGGAGACAGAATGCATTACACAAAATAAGTGTGAACTAAAATGGGATCAGATTTCTTAGCAGCAACCCAGGATGCTGGCACATAAGGAACAATCCTCCAAAACCCTTAGGGAAAATGTTCTCCAGTCTAGAATTCTCTGCATGTCCAAACTGTCAAGGACAGAACAATGACCCCTCATGCACCTGTTTTTCAGAAGGGTATGCTCCACAAAAATGAAGGAGTCAATAAACAAGTCAAAGCAAAAACCATGGGATCTAGGAGACAGAGGAGACAACAAGAGTGGTGAAGGGGAATGGCAAGCTGATCACAAAGGGTGACCTTGATGACAAATGTGCAGCAGCTCCAAACTGGTGTAGGAGGATGGAGGCATCCAGGGAAGATGTTATCAGTAAAAGAAGTAGAGTGTAGATATTCCCTCATATATTCACCTGAGAATTGTTGTACAACCAGGTCAGCGTTTAGCATGAGTTAGTGATTGATGCCTAGAAAACAAGCAAACAAAAAGGCAAGGCAATTCCAACTTCAGGAAAAATGAAAACGTATAGAAGAAAAATACGTGTAATTATAATAGCTATTTGTCTCGGTTGTGAACAATGTTTATGTGATTCTAGAAATGTACACACTGTAGTAATTCATCCAAAAATCATGATGTGGTTCAATCAGGAGGATGGGAAGGAAAGGTTGTGGGATGGCAAGGGAAGAGGGAGGGAGAGAGGTCTCATTTCTCACCTTTTGTAATAGAAGTTGATAGATGTTCCCTGAAACAGACCAAGGACTGGCCTTATGAGCATCTTACTTAGCAAGAGGAAGACACATACCAGAGAAGACATGCAGAGTAGTGGGAATTATTTTTCCTCAGAGGAGCAGGACTAGGGGATGAAAGACTAGGGGTGAGGAGGTCAGAGTGGGGCAGATTTAGGTTTTATAGCACCTGAAACACACACTTTGCAGGCCCTCTAAGAAAAAGAATTACAAATACAAAATTAGGCGCAAAGATTGAGGAAGGGTTTGTCAAAATGGAGTCTCTGAAGATGAAGCATCAATCATGGCTTCAAGATACAGACACCTCTTTAGAGGTCAGACACACCTTTAGAGGTCTATTTGTCACTGTAAACTTTAGGTCATTATTGTTGCTTAATATCATATATGGGTATTCTTTTGTGTATATTTTTTATTTTATTTTAAAGTTTTTTTACTTTGAGAGAGAGAGAGCCAGCAGGAGAGGGGCAGAGAGAGAGGGAGAGAAAGAGAATCCTAAGGAGGCTTCACATCGTCAGCGCAGAGCCCAATGACAGGACTCACAAACTGTGAAACCATGACCTGAGTCAAAACCAAGAATGAGATGCTCAACCTACTGAGCCACACAGGCACCCCTCCTTTATACTCCTTTTTACAAAAAGAAAAACAGTGAACACATGGCTAAAACCCAACTGATGATGTCACTTGAGTGAAACCATTTCTACGTGACTTTACCTAGTGCTGTCGAGACCAAATTGGTCTGTGCCCACTCACACTTGCTCAGCTCTTTGCATTGCTTGGTGCATGAAGTCCTTCGCCTCCCATTTGGAAAGTTTTAAAGTGAATTTTCTTATAAGGTTTTGTGCCTGTTTAGCCAAGCACCTTAGCCCTAATATGTTACAACAAAATCTGTCCCCCTTCTCTCATGTGCCCTGTACCCAAGGTTCAGGCGTGCATGGCTCCTTTTGACACAGGGACAACTCCCTTTCCTCCTAACAGCCATTACACCTGTCAGGCTAGTTCCACTGAGGAGCAGAAATCCTTGTTTCAGGGGAAAGCTCAGTTGGCACCATAGAGGCTTTGTTTCAGTCACAGAACTCAGACCAGAGCTCAGGGTAGCAGGCAGGAAGGAGGCATCAGATGGCTAAACATGGGAGCAGGACAGAGACTTCTCCAGAACCAGCCCCCTGCCAATAACTTGCCTAAAGTCACCCAAAAAGAAGGTTGTCATTTTGTAAGAATGGTTCAGCTATATTTGATTATTCAAAATATTTTAGCCACAATCGATACCCATGCATTGAACATCAACTCTATACAGGGCATCATGCAAGGCCCTGTGCTGGAGGGACCCCAAAACAAGGATTGGAGGGGCCCCTGCATGAGCAACACCTGGCCTTACCCTTGAAGAGTCTGTGACCCAAGATGCAGGCTTGCTCAACTCAGCTCAGCTTTGAAGCTGCCCTCCACCTTCCAATATGAATCGGGCCCTTCTGTTCTCAGGGCTGCAGATTTACACGCAGAGAGAAGAGATGCAGTTTCTGACCTCTGGGAAGGCACTGTCCTGTCCTCAGTAAGTTGTCCCTGCTTCTGAGAAAGCTACAGTCCAAAGGTGAACATAAAGCACACTCGTGTAACTCTGCAGCTGGTAGATACAGAATTCAGAGAAGGTGAACGAAGTGTCTGTAATTGGGAAATGCTTGTAGACAAGGGTTTTGTCCTTTTTCTTTGACCCAGATTTATTAAATTTACAAAGAAACAAAGAAAAAATACCAAGTGCAGTGGTATTATGAGCATTATTGATCAAATGAACTTGAACTTGTAGCCACTGCTATTTCCCCCACTCCTGGGATATGTATTGACTATGTCCTAAAGTCAGGGATGCCTAACTGACTTCTGTTAAATCATTAAGAGCCAGCCTGGGGCCCTTCTTCCAGGAAGGCTTCCAGGACATCCAGGTTGAGCCAAGCCCTCCCACTGTGCCCCCAAACCTCTTATGAGAGCCTCTATAAAAGCACAGATCATTTGGGACAGAAATCACTTGTTTCCTTACCAGACTGTGATTAATGAAGGTCACAGAATGGTTGGACAACTGTGGTGCTCAGTCCATAAGTTGGCACATGGAAGATGCTCAGAGGATGCTTCTTATACAGAATAGACCATAGTCTGATCCCCTGGTCTTGCACATATAACTGACCTTCTTTGGGCTGGCTGGTGACTGTGTGATGGTGAGGGAATAGGAAGGTGTGTGGAGAACAGGGTGGGGCATAGAAGCTCCCTCCCCCCTCCAGGTGTGAGTCATTTCCACTTCTGTTGCCTCCAGAGCAAGTTGGGCTTCTGTCCCATAGACAGGTGCTGCTTCTCTTTGCTCTCAGGCTGGTTCCCACTTTGTTTGCAAGGCTGTAAGAAAGATGGCCAGCACTGATCCCCTTCACATGTCTGGTGAAAAATGGGCTTTCAGAAACTCTGGCTTGCAGGACGGAAGCATAAACTTGTTTTCCTAACAGTTCATATCTGTCCCTCTGGCTATGTGACGATCTGTTATTTTCCATCTAAACTTTGGGCTAATGTGAAACATGTGGTACAATTTGGGAATTGGCCCACAGGCATGGGAGTCAAAAACATTTTAAAACAAGTATTTCTAGATTTGAGGAGTTAAAATATTTACTAATCCTAATAGAATTAAAAGTCAACCTATTTAAAGAGTTAAAATTCAAGCAGGCAAATAACCTAATTTAAAAATGGGCAAAGAATCTAGACAGTTTCCCAAGGAAAATATCCATTTAACAAATGGCTAATTAACACATGAAAAGATGTTCAACATAATTAGCCATTAGGAAAGTGCAAATCAAAACCACGTTGAGATATCACTTCCCACCCACTAGGAGAGCTGTAATCACAAAGGCAGATAAATGTTGGCAAGGATGTGGAGAAACTGGAACTCTCATACACTGCTGGTAAAAATATAAACTGGTAGGGCCTTTGGAAACAGTCTGGCTATTCCTCAAAATGTTAAATACAGAGCTATCGTATGACTAGCAATTCCACTCCTAGGTATACCCAATACAGATGAAAATATGCCCATGCAAATACTTGCATCCAAGGGTTCACAGCAGCATTTTGTAAATGCCAAAAAGTGGAAACAACCTACATGTTCATCAACTGATGAACAGATCCACAACAGTAGTGTATTCTTACAATGGTGCGTTATTCAGCCATAACAAGGAACAAAATACTGATAGATGCTATAACATGGAACGTATGCTAAGTGAGAGAAGACAGTGATCAAAGATCACACACATTGTATGATTTCATGTGTATGAAACATCCAAAGTAGACAAATTTATAGAGACAGGGAGTAGATCAGAGGTTGCCTAGGGCCATGGCAGGGGGAGTAGTGAGTGACTGCTAATGGGTACAGGGTTTCTTTCCAGAGTGATGAAAAAGTTGGAAAACTAATGGTGATGATGTTTTTGCACAACTCTGCAAATATGCTAAACAATACTGAATTGTACACTGTAAGTGGGTGAATTGTGTGGTATATAAATTATATCTCAATAAAGCTGTCATACAAAAGTCTGAGCGGGCATCTCCCTGCAATCTGCTGTAAGTCCATAGACCATGCTGTAAGTCACTTGCCACTGACTCCACTCAGGGGCTTCTCCCCAGCAAGGGCTCCTCTAGTGCCGGGACTCATTTCAGGCACTAGGCCAGTTTCTCTCACTGGATTGTGAGCTCTTTGGGGGGTGAATTTGGTCCTTCTGCTTTGATTCTCCCTTTGAAAGTAAACACAGTGCTGAGCGCCAGGAAAATCACTTGTCCATTGATTGGTAAATATTGATAAATTGATAGATGTCTCTTAAAATGCAGAGAGGGAAAAGAGAAACAATCCTCTATGTCTATCATTATCAACAGGTTGTGCCTGTCAGATGGGGGGAGGGACATGGCTGGATCAAGAAACAGGATGTTTGGGTGTTTGAGTGGGAATTGTTCCCACCTCTGCAGTCCTTCTAAAGCTGATGTGCTGGTGTGGGTGGGGGAGAAGAGGGCAGTGAGGAATGGGGAGGGGGTTTGTTTTCAGTCCAGCTCTGCTGATATCTGGCCTGCAGCTCAGGTTCTGGGATTCAGCTGTCCACCCATGAAAGGAGGGCCTGGAAGCTAAATCTCAAAGATGCCCTACAGCCTGCACGTTCTGTGACTGAGTCTAGGGGAAAGATCCTGATTGGAGTCTGGAACATTAGCTCTGCCACAAGCTTTCAAGGGTTGAAATCCCTTTCCCTCTCTGAGCTATCATTTTCCTACAGGTACTGATCCAGGCTGGGTTCTGGGGTCTCTGTCTTCTTCTAGCAGTGCACTTCCAGACAGGAGCACACCCAACCTTGGGCCCTTATCTGCTGGTGGCCACATTGACTTGAGTCAAGGATGTTCCCTTCTGTTTCCCAATCTCAACTTGACTTTTCACTTTTCCTCTTGAAAAAAAAGGCAAGATAGAGTTGTGTGATTAGAGCAAACCAAGAAGGAAGAGGAGGAGGTGAAGGTGGGGGGGATGGAGGAGGAAGAAGAGGGATATGAGGAGAAGGGGAGGAGAAAGAAGAGAAAACTCCAGTGGCCAGGGCTGAAGAGGGTGGAATGGAGGGTCTGGCTTTGGCAGCAACATCCGGTGAAGGATTCTGGGAAGGTCGGGGCAATACTAGGCATAAGAGATGGTGGGCATTGATCAGCTATCCATCAAGCCACTTTAGGTGGATGCCATGGCAGCATCTACTTTGGGATGTGGGCTAGTAGTACATCCCTGTCTTTCCCCCCAGAATCAAGCATCAGTCCATCTGCCTGGAGTGGTCTTTGTATGCCCTGACTTCACCTGCCTCCACAGGGTCTTCTCTCCCAGTAATATTATAATACGAGCAATCACTACCACACTGTCAGTACCAAGTACTGCAATTCCTTACCATATCCCCATGAGGCAATCATCATCATCCCCACATCACGGATGGGGAACCAGAGTGTGCGGAGATTAGGGCATTCTGTGGCAGCTCCACAGAATCCAGGTGCACCTGCAGACCCAGCTACTCCCACCTGTGACGCTGTCCCTCAATGGCCAGGCTGGGCTCTTCCCTCTCCGCACAGGCCCTCCTCCCTGCCAAGCCCACCACCTGTGGACAAAGGCTTTCAGCCAAAATCCGCTGACATTTTAAGGTTTGACCTGGACTTGACCCTGAAGAGATAAGGCTCTAAAAAAGAACTGCCCCAGGGTGTGTCTTGGAGGGGTCTCATTCATAGTTCCCAACAGAGTGGGGAGCCCTGAAAGAGGAATGACCTCTCATGTGACTGATCCTGCCTTGAACTCCAGGGAATGTCTGCTGTAGGACAGAGATCTGTAGGGCTTTAGCGTCAAACCAACACCATATTCCCAAAGGGTGTTCTTGAGCCGGTGTCCCTGCGGTCACTAGGCACGTCACTCAGGAGGGGGTCACAGTCACTGGCTATTTGGTTGGAGCTGGGTCAGATTTCACATGCTGGCTCTCCAGGGCTACATTCTCCGGTATCCATAATGGAGTCTGTCAAAATGCTTGTTAAGACTATTTTTAAAAAGTCCCATTTAGCATCGAAGTGATGCCAGAAATGCAGCTTATAAAGAAAGACGACAAATGATCACTTCCTCTTCCAATTCTGTCCGAGGCCTGAAGCTGGAAGACTTACTGCAAAGTCTATTCTTAGATGTTCAAGACAGAAGTTTCTTTTTTTATTATTCTTTTAAAATGCCAATCAACATGTAGTGTTATTAGCACTCTTTGAGAATCAATAGATAGTGTGTGAAGCAATGAGATAGGTTATGATCAACAGAAGAATTGTCATTATGGAGATAAAAGCAGAGTGTTATGGTGACATATATGTATTGACATGGATGAAAGCCGATCTCTAGCTGAATGCCACCTTCCAGCAGTGTTTACAGAGCAGCTATGGTGTGCTAGAGAAGACTCACAGGAGGTGGATCATGAAGGCCCTAGAAAGTAGTGGCAAACACTTTTGTAGCCCTAACATGGTGCCAGATATTGTCTTAAGTAGTGCTTTCCATATTTATATATTTTAATCCTTACAATCACAGTAGTAGATCAGTACTATTATTATCTTCATTTTACAAATAAGGAAACAGAGGCTTGGAGAGGTTAAGTAGCTTGCCCAAGGTCTAGCAGTTAGTATGTGACACAGCTGGGATTCAAAACTCAGGCTTCATCATAGGGGCACATATACCCCAATGTTCATAGCAGCACTTTCAACAATAACCAAATCATGGAAAGAGCCTTAGTGTCCATCAACTGACAGATGGATCAAACAAATGTGGTTTATCTATACAATGGAATACTACATGGAAATGAGAAAGAATGAAATCTGGCCATGTGTAGTGACATGGATGGACCTTGAGGGTGTTATGCTGAGCAAAATAAGTCAGGCAGAGAAGGGCAGATACCATGTGTTTGCATATATAGGTGGATTAGGAGGAACTTAATGGAGGACCATGGGGGAGGAGAAGGGGAAAAATAGTTGGGGAGGGGGAGGGAGGCAAAACATGAGAGACTCTTGAATGCTGAGAACAAACTGAGGGATGATGGGGGTGGGCAAGAGGGGAAGGGGGGTCATGGGCATGGAGGGGGGCACTTGTGGGGATGAGCACTGGGTGTTATATGGAAACCAACTTGACAATAATCTATTTAAGAAAAATAAATAAATAAATAAATAAAGAGAAAAGGAAAAGAAGAGAAAAGAAAAGAAAAGAAAATTTAAAAGAAAAGAAAAGAAAAGAAAAGAAAAGAAAAGAAAAGAAAAGAAAAGTAAAGAAAAACCCAGGCTTCATAGTGTGGGCTTTTAACCTGTACACTGACTATATCTCCAATGTTCTAGATGCATTGTGAAGGTCAGGCCATCAGGGTCAGGGCAGGGTCCCTGGAGGTGGTGGATGGAGCCAGGTTTGGCACTGGAAAGGGGGCATCCTGGGCCCATGTCTTGTGCTCTCTTTTACTATTTTGCTGACCCCACGGTGTTTCTAGCCCTTGTGACTGGTCTCCTCTCCCCATCTCTCTGTCTCGTTAGTTCTGTGACAACAGAAGCTCCACCTCTGTCTTCTTCTCTATGCTCCAGGCCACCCCAACCCCCCCCCCACCATGGTCTGACCCAGGGATGGAGCTCAGTGAACTTAGGCTGAATGAAGTTGTTGACAAGAGGCAGAAAGGAGTGTAGAGGGTGGCTCAGGGTGTGTATGTGAACACAATTAGGGTAGTGGGAATGAATTGAGAGGTCTGCAGAGGGTCTAATGGGAACAGAGGGTCCGTTGGGAGTCTAAGTCAGAGAGGAAAATTGTGGAGGAAGGGCCTTGAATATGAGGGAGGAATCAAATCCAACAAGGGTAGAGCCACTCTTGAGCATGAGGACTTCAGGCATGTGAACAGTCTGGGAAGTGTAAACTGATCTTGAGGCCATGGGGAACATTAGAGGTGTTTAATCAAGGACCATCAAGTACAGACAAGAGGCCTGTGAAGATTTCTGATATCTGTGGGGGGGGGGGGAGCGGCGTGCTCAGAGAAGAAATCTGCAAAATCAGAACAAACTCTATCAGTTAAAACCCAAAATGGATAGGAACTTGCCCAGCTGAGAAACAGGCAATGCCCTCAGTGGGTTTTGGGAAGCGCTTGCCAAAGTGGCTCGCAGCCAGCCTTCCTTCCTCCCCACTGCCATCTTGGGGAGGAGGCCAGGGATTCTGGTCAAAGTCACCACTTGAGCATATCCTGCTGGAGCCCATCAGCTCCACACTGTGTTCCTCCTCACAGTCACCCTTGCCCTCACACCAGCTGTGCCAACAACCCTTCGTCTTTTCCCCAGGGCTGCAGCTTCAGATATATTTTCCTCTGGTGAAAGGGACCCAGCTCTTTTATCCCACTCCATCATGCTGGAGTGGGAAAAAAAAGAATTGCTCACCCTCAGCAAAATTGATGCAAATGCCAACTCTGATTTGAAAACAGTCCCGTCATTGGGAAGCTGAGTTTCTCTCATATAAGCTCCTCTCAAGTTCCCAAGGGAAGTAGAATAATCATTTATAAGAATAATAAAATCATTTTCCTGATCTGACAGTGTCTGCTTTCCAGCATGCTCAGCTATGAAGCAGGTGCTGATCCCCAGGGCTCTGTTCTGCTAACAGACCCTTTCTTTTAAGCACTGTAGTCTTTCCACACTGGAAGTCCATTGCACAACCTGGCTAGTGACTTAGAGGCAGAACTGAGGGTCCCTTGTAGACTTTACACATGCTATTCCCTCATCTTTCCAGCTTTGCTAGGGTGTCCTCACCGAATGCAGACTGGCCCATCCTCTCCTCTCCCTGGGGGTATCACCGCTGGCACTAGTAATGTAATAGTAACTATTATTTATAAAGTACGGGCCATGTTTTAAAAGTTTTCTGGACGTTATCACATTTTAATGTTCACAACTTTGTGGGAGTCACATTTTTATCTGTATTTAGGGATAAAGACAAGAAGACATAGAAAGGTTATGAGCATAGTGAGTGCAGATCCAGGACACAAAACCAGGTAGGTGTCTAAGCCATGCCCTTTGGTGCTCTTTTGCCCAGCTGCAGCATTGCCAAGGTCTTGTCTGATACAAAAGAGGTAGCAGTGGAAGACATTATGGTTTCTAGGGAGAAGGCAGTTGTAACAACGTCCCAGGTAAAACACATATCCTGCTGGTGGAATGAAATGATCTGTCTAATGGCTGATTAAAGACCCATGTATGTCCTTATTGTTACATCACTAGGACTTTAGAGTACGTGCCAGTACTATTGAACACAGAACTGATATAAAGACAATCATGGCTAATGTTCACTGAGCCCTGGCTACATATTGGGTGCTGTGCATTGATGTCATCTAACAGTTTGTTCAAGTGATCCTTTGATGTAGGTATTGCTATCATTTCCATTTCACACTGAAGAGGCTGAGGCAAAGTCCAGTGAAGTAAGTTGCTCAAGATCAAGTCTATTAAGTGGCAGAGCCAGGATTAGAAACCAGCCAGTTTACTCCACGGCCACCACTAGCAAGCTGATTTTTGTGCCCCTGTGCTTTCCTTCTAGTGGGCTTCCTCCTCTCTCTGCAGTTAGGACCTTGGCTCCCAAGATGGAGCTCCTTATGCCCTTGAGTTCATACTTCACCATCAGCACCCATCCATACAGGGACTCTCCCTCTAGGTCTGTTTGTTTGGCTACTATTTAGCTGTTTATATCCTCTCCCATCTCTGGTCTCCACACACATCCTCCCCCAACTCCCTAGAAGTTCTTACTGTAATTAGTTTTATGAAAACACTTGAGTATGCAAGCGTGCCTGGGGGGCTCAGTCAGTTAAGCATCCAACTCTTGGTTTTAGCTCAGGCTGTGATCTCATGGTTTTGTAGCTTTAAGCCCTGCATCAGGCTCTGTGCTGACAGCACATAGCCTGCTTGGGATTCTCTCTCTCTTTCTCTCCGTCCCTTCCCCACTTGCACGGTCTCTTTCTTTCTCAAACAAACAAACAAACAGAAACTTAAAAAAATAAATAAAATAAATAAAAACCTTGAAGCATATCTCCTTGTAAACTATCTGGAGTTGTCTTATGCATGCTTGGCTTTTAATTTATTTAAAGAGTACTGTGGTGTAAAATCCATTCTGGTTCTGACTCTGCCCATTCAAATGCATGCTTCTAAGAGCTACCCATGTTGATTTATGTGCATCTCATCCGCAGCTTCTTACTGCTGCTTGGTATTTTATTCTCCACCACATTTCGCTTAATTATCCCTCTAGTGATGGACCCCAAGTTTAAGTTCCTACCACTAGAAATAATAACACTGTTGACAAACATCCTCATACTGGTTCCCTTATTAGATATGTGGAAAATCTCTGGGTTGTATAAATGGGAGTAGAATTGCCAGATCATGGGACATAAATACCCATAATTTTACTAAATTCTGTCAAATTGCTTCCCAAAACAGCTGTACCAACTTAGAACTCCCAGCAAGCAGTGCACAAGTATTCCTAGATCCTCAAGTCCTCACCTGAACTATGAATTAACCACTTTTCTAATTTCTGCTACTGTGAGGGCTGCAAAGCATGGTCTCATTCATAATTCAATTTGTATATCTGAGATTATAAGAGAATGATAATATTCATCTCATTATTCATTTTGTGTGAATTGCCTATTCATGTACTTCCCCCTTTAAAAATAGTGGGTTTCCTGTCTTTTTTCTTGATGACTCCTGGCAGAGTCTATGGTAGCTATTAATCCATTATTAGTATTAGATAGTGAAATACCTTCTTCCGGTCTATCATTGATCTGTTAACCCTAGTTGTGGTACTCTTGTTAAACCCCATGACTACCAAGTTGTGATGGCTACCAATTTTTGTCTTTTTTAGCCCTTACACTTTGTGCTTTCTAGTATTTGATTATAGATATTCAACTACATTTTCTTCTATGGGGCTTATAATTTTACTTTCCATGGTTAGGTGTTTATTCTATCTGGAGTCTTTGGGCATAAAATGACTGGGTAGCATTTTCTGTCTCCTTATGATAAGCCAGTTTCCTAACACCACTGACTAAACAATCTTTTCCTTCCCTCATTTTATGTGATTCTACCTAGATCATCTATAAACTTCCCATACATACATGGGAGCTGCTCCTTGGCACAGAGTGCCCCTTCTGATGTAGACAGGCATTTCTTTGTCCTGTGCAGGCAGGTCAGGAAAGATCTGCACACCGACAGATGTCATGCTTAGGAAGGGCTGCTCTCAGATGGGGCTGCTGACTGTTACACTGTTGTAACACAAAACTGGATATTAATAAGGACCGGGGACAGCCTCAGCCTCTAGCTCAAACCTAGCTGCAAAGGCGCAGACTGTATTTTATACACATGAGTGTGTGGAGAGCCGGACTTGGTTCACAATGGCTTGAGTTTGAAGCCCAGCTAGCTGTACCACCTATAAGCTGGGTGAACTTGGGCAAATCACTTCATTTCTCTGAATCTTAGCTTTATCACCTCAAAATGAGGGGCTAAGAATACCTATTCACAGTGCTATCAAGAAGATCAGATGAAGTACCTTGCACATTTCTTGGCACATGGCAAGTGCTTCATAAATGATAGATACCTGGGTGCCAAAAAAAAAAAAAAAAAAAAAAAGTTTCACAGAAAAGGTGATCCTTGCAAGATGAATAGATGTTTGCTAGGCAGCTGTGTAGGCAGGGCTTCTGGGTAGGAGGGAGCAGTAGAACAAAGGCCCTGAGGCATGAAATAGCCCAACATTTCAGGAAACTGTAAGTGGTTTGATTTGGCTGGAGCATAACGTAGGAAAGAGGAGGGACATGCACTGTCTGTTTCGTACACATAGATAGTTAATTATAGATTGTCTTAGGTGGTTGTCTAATTGGTTTGCATGTGAGTCTGTCATTTAGTGAAGATGGCTCTTTCCACGGCTTGGAGATTCTTGTCTGGTACCCTGCTTGGCAGCAGGATCAGTCTGGACATTCCTGACAAGGGCTGCCTCTTCAGATTCTGGGCTCAGCCATCAGCAAAATGAGTTGTGGCTGGGCTGGCAGGGAGGCTTCAGATGTCTTGGTCTGGGGTAATCTCCTGAATGCTTGATTCTGAGGGACTCCAGCCCACCCCTGGCCAAAGCCCCCAGCTGCCTCTCCACAGGCTGGAGGGAGGTTTCAGTCTGGGGCACCCTCTGACCACATACTTCTTCAGCTACTGCCTGCCATTAGGTTCCAAAGCCCTTGTCACTTATTTTTGTTTTCTTCTATAGCAGCATCACTTCTACCAGCAATTTCTGTATTAGGACTTAGGAAGTGTGCATGTCTCCAAATAAGGGGTTTACTGTAAGAATTAGACTTTTCATAGTTGTGGGGGGTAGCTGGGAAGTGAAGTTCTATGTTATGGGCTGATTTGTGTTCCCCAAATTCACACGTTGAAATGCTAACCCTCAGTACCTCAGAATATATCTTTAACTGGAAACAGAGTTTTAAAGAGGTGATTAAAGTTAAAATAAGGTCACTAGAGTAGGCTCTAACCCAATATGATCAGTGTCCTTATAAGAAGGGATTAGGACACAGTCTCACACAGAGGGAAGAGTATATGGAGACAAAGAGGGAAGATAGCCATCTACAAGCCAAGGAAAGAGGCTTTAGAAGTAAGCAGTCCTGCCAACATGTTGATCTGAGACTTCCAGTATTCAGAACTGTGAGAAAATAGATTTCTAAGTCACCCAGCCTGTGGTATTTTGTCACAGTAGCCTGAGAAAACTAATACACTCTGGAAGGGGAGGTTGGATGATCATAAAGAGTTACTATCCATCCTCCAGAAGCCCTGGTATGGACAGGAAAGTCAGAGCTTGAAAGGAAAACTCTAGGAATCCCATCAGGTCCCGCTGCTGAAGTGGAAATGTGAGGGGGGACATCGTGGAGAGGTCTGTGGGTCGCTGTTGCATCTCTAGCTACCACCTCTGTGGTTACCAAGAATCTAGTGGTGATCAGAGCTAGAATTGGGTGAGAAGAGCTGGGCATAGAGTCATAGGAAACAAGTTGGAACCCATTAGGTGTCTCTGTATCATCTGTCACCTTCTCTGACCTCAGAAATCTCTAAGAGAGAAATGGCTACTGCTGCACGTCTACTTCCCAAATCTTCTGCGAGTTCCACTTTTAGCCAACTTGAACTTGGAAACCTAGAGAGGAGATTCTGGGAAACATAGCTTCCAACTTGACCTAGTCAACAAAAGAATAGTACATTTGATTGCACTATTGAAATGCTCTGGAAAACAAAGCATTTGTGTCAAATACCACAAACTATAATCCTCATCATGGGAACCTTAAAAGCTCTCAGAATTCTTGCTGAAAAGAAGCCCATTTAGTTTTGATCAAGCATTCTTTGGCCACTCACCCTTCTGTCTCCTGGGCATAGCAACTATGGATAGCCTGGGTGCACTACATGAATAGATGTTGGACAGTTATCCACCCTTCTGATCAATTCTCTTCTTGGCCATGCTTACCCCCCAGATAGCATTTCCTTCCTCAGATGGCCCTTCTGCCCAAGGGTCCTCCTCTGCCTCACCTTGCCAGTTCCTGTACTGCTCCTGGGGTCACACAGCATTCACCTGAGTGTTGAACCCACAATGCTCTCCTCCAGCCACAGTAAGCATGATGAATGAGGCAAGGCTGAGCAGTACTAACCTTGAGTCCATGGGCTGAGTCTAAGATGGATCATATGCGTGGAGGGTCTTTGGAGGGACTTGGCCAGTGAGTTCCTGGCTGCCCAATTCAACACAGTCTGTCCCTAAAAATTGTATTTGTGACAGATTCATAACTTTCTGAACAGGTTAGAGCAGACTTCTTGCTATTCCCATAACAGCATCATGCTCACTCCCTTGCACGGCAAGATGCCTCCTTGAGTGGGAGAGGATGGCAATGGCCACAGCGGAGTCATGAAGGAACATTCACGTGGCCTAGGGATGTCCCTGGGAATGTAGTCCACATGTGGCTCTTACTCACCATGTGGGTCTAAGTGCATACAATATGAAGCCCAGCTGTTTTAGACAAATGATAGGGATTGTCATTTGGATAACACTTTAAACAATCAACCAGATGTTTCCAAATATATTGCCTCGGGGTCCAGGCTATTGTGATGTTTATACTTTGTCCTACCAGGTCCTGTGGCTCTGAACAAATATATTCTCCAATATAGGAGGTGCCACAAATGCCGGCTGTCAGCCAGACAGAAATGAGCAGAGGCTGGCTTTGCGCTGTGTACTGATGCCCCTATTTTCTTTGTCAATTCAAGCACTCATTGAAGACTTTAAACTAAGTTTTACCTAATCTTGATCACATCTAGGGATTGGAAAAATGAAAATAAAAAGACATATTTCTGACAAGATTGTAGCAATTGGTTAGCTTGACAGGGCTTTAAATAGCTGTTATTGGGATAGAGCTGAAGAGTCTAAAAAGAGCGCATTCCGGCTCTCCCTCCTGCACCCCACTCCCAGGGTTCAGTGATGGGGGGGTAGCTATAATTACACCTCCAGTATTTTTAGTGACAAGGAGTGAATTCTGAAGCCCTAGGTTAGAACAAAAGCAGAGGCCTCTGTTCAGTTGGGCATAGTTCACAAATCTCCTAGCTTTCTCCAGATAAAAACAGTTCCAAGAATTCCTGAAGGAGAAGATTCCCTGAAGGGGCCAAGAGATGGAAATAGATGCATTTATTTTAAGTATCTTGTAACTCTGGACTCAAAGGCCACCTCTTCTCCACCCTTAAAATCTGTGTTAATTAGGGCTTGGAAGACAGTGTGTTTACAGTGATTTTCCGTATTCTTAAGGCCAACTCTGTGGGTAAAATTCCCAGTCTCTCCCTGAGGAACCAATCAACGGAAAGACCCCATGTGACCGGGTGGCTGAGCGAGTGTGTTTGGCACGGGGTGGGGGGAGAGATGTCAAGGGGTCACCCTGGCGCATAGAATTCCCTCGGCCTCCTGGCTGTCCTGCCCAGACTCTGATGAGGAAATCTGTGACGGCCACCCTAAGGGCTCCAGGGAAGAGATGGAAAAGGAGAAGGACACTGTGGAAGCTAGCTTTCTAGCATAAAATACCCTCCCTGAGGCCAGTTCAGTCCGGAACACAGACCTGCCAAACGGATGCATTTTCCAAAGAACCAGCAGAGGGAGCTTCGAGTGGAAGCCAACAACCTCCAAGGGCCTCAGAGGGTAGCATTAGCAATTCTGATTTCCATCTGTTTCTCTCCGGTTTCCACAACTCCTCAATGACAAAAGACCCCTCCTTGAAGCTGGAGGTGGGTTTGCAGTACGCCGCGGACGGGAAGCGTGGGTCCCGCTGGGCGGCGGGCTTCTCACGGAGAACAGCAGCCTTGACTGCACTGTGTGTGGTGTGCGGCCCGCCCTCCGCGAGTGAGTCCTCGGCTCAACCCAAGCCCCTCCCCACCGCCTGGTGCTGGGCGTGGGGGGTGGGGCACAGGAGCCGGGTGGTTGGGGAGCTGTCCCCAACGTGGAGAGATGGAGAGACAGGCATGCTGCCAAGACTGGATCCCTGAGGGTGGCCTTTCAAGAAGGAAGCCATTCCGGTAGACACGTTTTCCAGAACAGAGCAGGGTGGGAAAGACTCGGCTCCTTAAGGAGGGATGACACCTTGGATCTCTGGAAGGACCTTCTGCTCAGCTGGGGTGGATGGGTGCAAGTAGAAGCTTGGGAAATCTTTGATAGAGCTTCATTCTATTTTATTATTACTTTTTTCCTTTTTACTTGAGATATAATATAAATATCATAAGTGCACAGAATGCACGAATCTTGAGGGCACAGCTTGTTGTTTTTTACCTCTGTGGATGCCATGTGACGACATCCAGATCAAGATATTAAACATTTCTAGCACCCAGAAAGTTTCCTTTGTACCATTTCCCATTAGTACCTACTCTCCAAAGATAATGACTATATTGACTTCATCACCATTGATAAATTCTGCCAGCTGTTGTATGCATACAATGTGTTTCCTTTTGTGTCTGGGTTTTTTGTTTTGTTTTGTTTTGTTTTTTAGCTCAACATGACATCAGTGTGATTTGCCCTGTTGTGTTGGGCACCAGTAATTCATTCTTTCCTAATGCCTGGTAGCATTTCACTGCAATTTGTTTATCCATTCTTCCAATGATGGACTGGTTCCAATGATAACTCTGGTTGTTATCAGTTTTGACTACTATGAATAAAGCTACTATGAACATACATTCTTGTACAAGCCATTGTGTGGACATATGCAATAATTTCTGTTGGGTATATGTTGAGAAACGGAATTGCTAGTTATAGGGTAGGTTTGTGCTTAGCTTTAGTCAATATTGCCTGACAGTTTTGTAAAGTGTTGAACCAATTTACACTCCTGCCAGCAGTGAGGGGAATTATACTGAAGAGCTTTTAAACTGAGATTGTCATGGCCTACCTCTAATCTGACTCCCCACTGCTTTTCTGGCACTCCTGCAGGCTCTACTTAGGTAAAGACCCTACCCTAGTTGTGACTAGGATCATGTATGGGGAGTTATCCCAACAGAACTTAAGAGCACAATGAGCTCCAGGTGAGAATCCATCCCGGTCAGTGTTCAGGATCAGTCTGTGGCCAAAGAGAGAGCAAGTCCATCTTCTGATGCAGGCACCGAATTAGGCTTTTTGTGATACCTGGTGCTTTTCATTCACTGTGATGTTGGTGCCTGGGATGCTGGTGGCTATGGGTACCACTTACTCAGCCCCCCATGGGCCACTATCTCTTCCAGTCCTCATGATAATTTGATGTGGGGGATATAACATTGTTCCTGCTTAAAAACTGAGGAAACCAAAGCTCATCAAGGTTAGACAGCCCAACCCAGGTACTCAGTAGGTGGAAGGGTTGAAATTCGTATCCTCATATAAAACTCTTGCTTTTCTTTCCTTTTGTCAAATAACTTATTCTTTGAAAATAGGCATTTGGCACAGATTGGAAAGGATACAAATAAGAAACAAAGAGTAAGCCATCCTTCCACCTGCTGTTCTACCCAGTTCTTCTCTCCCAGAGCAAACCAGCATTAACTGATCCTTGGGTGTCCTTCCAGAGACCGTGCATTTACAAACATAGGCAGATATTCAGAACGTTGCTTTTCTCCACTGTCCTGCATCTTGTCTTCTTAAGTTAACAAAACATGTTGGATAGCTTTTCATTTAGGTAGACACAATGACATCTTTTCCACAGCTGTACTATAATTTAATATTCCTCTTTTGATGGACATTTAGGTTGTCTCCAATTATTCGCTATCATAAACAAGGCTGCCTCAAATATCTCTGCACCTCAAATATCTGTACCACCTTGCACATGTGAAAGTATATCTGTGTGGAAAATATCTAGAAGTCAGATTCCTGGGTCAAGGATGTACACATCTGAAGTTCTCAGTATTTCTAACCTGCCCTCCATTAAGCAAAACCAGTGGATCAATCCCAGATAATCTAGGAGACATTGGATCTCAGAGAATTGAAATACTCACCATCATTACAATCTGCAGGCTTGGCACATGGTGTTTGTTGAACAAGTGAACGAAAGAACCACTCTCCTTGGCCAGGCATCAGGAGAGGTTGCTGTGGCAGCTACTAGCTCCCCCAGCACCATGGCTATTCCTTCACTTCTCTCTGATGGCTTTGCCTTTGTGAGGTTGTCTCCCAGATTAGGTAGGAAAAAGACCACTAGAAAAGACAACTGTATCAGGCTCTCTGAAGAATGCAGTGCTTTTTCTACTCTTCACTCAACCATCTTAAATTCTCCCAAATTAAGAACAGGATTAGTCTCAAAGATAGTTAGGTGTGAACCCTGAGAGAGAAGCCACCTGTGAGTAGGAATGAATTGAGCCAGTACTGGTGGGATCTCAGGCACTATATCAGATGAATGGCAGAGATGCATGGGGTGTGGGGGCTTCTTAGTGCCCCTCAGACCTCATCTACAGATGGCTGTCCATATCAAGGCCCAGCAGGTCTCATCCTACATCCTGAGCACCTCCCTAAATAGTAGGCTGCAGGGAAAGGAGATACTTCCTCTTCTAGGACAAAAGGCGCCTGCCAACCACAGTCTTCATTTACATTTTGTCGACTTATTAAAGTGAGGTCCAAATGTTTCATTGCTCTCAATTACACTTATTAATGGAAGCTAAAAGCTTCTGAGGGTGAAGCTTATTGGAACATATGGTCAACCTTCCATTCTGAGAGCCTGGGGGTGAGGAGCAAGGGAGGCGAGAGGCTGGGATTTTAATAATGATTTAGTTTTTCCTGATCCTCTTTACCCCAAATAATTAAATGAAAAGACTTCTCCTTCCTAACTTATGAGGGACGATTAGACAATTTAAGTCAGAAAAAATCAAGAATAAGCTAGGAGATCTACTCAAATAATATTAATAGTATCTGAGGTTATAGATTTCAGAGTTATTTCTCAGACTTTGCCTTATTCCTCCATCATTTTAATACTTAACTGGAGAAAGATTGTTAATTTGGAGCTCCATAAAAGACTCAATCAGTGCCTCATTCACAGATGAGCAAACTGAGTCTCAGAAAGTGACCATGTCCAGAGGAAGAGCTCAAATTGTAAGAAGTAAAGAGAGAGTGGATGACAGGTTGAGGTCATCAGGGAATCTTTTTGGGAGGAGATGGGTTTGGGTTTTGATTTGAAGGATGGACAGAACTTGACCACATGAAGAGCAGAGAGAAGATACTGAGGTGGGGGACACTGATTGAGCAAGTGTGTAGAAACAAGGCCAGGTAAGATGTGTGTGTAGACGATGAAAGTGACAGTATGGTTTTAAAGAAAAATTCATGGAGGCTGATAAGAAATGAAGTTATAAGTGGAGGTTAGGACTTTGGGGGAGATGGCTCTGTGTTTGCATTTTATCTGTGAGTGATCTTTTGGAGGCTAGCACCTAGGGGATTATCTAAACAGATGATCTGGTCATTCAGCAAGGTCATTCATCTTGGATCTGGTCCAGGAAATATTCACCCAGTATGCTCCATGTGCCAGGCACTCAGGATGGTACTGAAGACACATACAGGAAAATGCCAAGGCCTGGCCATGGGGAGCTCACAATGTCACGAGGGAGTTTTGGTGCAAGATGGGAGCCAAGGAAGATTAATTAGAAAGAAAGCTGCAGGTGTGAAAAGATGTGGGCTTATGTGGGTGGTGATGGAACGGAGAACAGATGAGGGAAAGCTTTTCAACAAGGGGCTAGAGGTCAGGGGGGTGGTAGGACTTTGATGGTGAGGTGGGGGGAATAATGTTTATTGGATGCTTCTGGATAACCCTGTGAGCAGGGTTTCTCACATTCAGTACTGCTGACAGTTACGGCTGGATAATTCTTTGTTGTGTAAGCTGGCCTGTACCGTGTAAGATGTTTAGCAGCATCCCTGCCCTCTACCTACTAGATGCCAATAGTATTCCCCACAATTTGTGACAATCAAAAGTGTCTCCAGACACTGTCAAATGTCTCTTGGGGGTAAACATCACTTCCAGTTGAGACCTTTTGCCCTTTGAGGTAGATGTGTTTTAATCCGCACTTTGCAAGTGAGGAAATTGAGTCTCAGGGAAGTGAAGTGACTTCCCCAGGAAACATTAGCTAGAAAGTACAGCAAACAGATTTTGAACCCTAGCAGTCTGGCTATGAAGCCTGTGTCTTTAACAGGGTGAGGCTGGATGAATGGGGGAAATAGAAGTGATCACAGCTAGCACGTGGGAAGTGGCTGTTGAGCCTGCTGCCTTCCAGAAGTCATTCCCAGTCAGTGCACTTGGAATGGGGCGGGGTAGCAGAACAACACAGCCCAGCACATAAGGAAGAGACAACTGGTCAACTAGAATTCTCCCAAGCTGGTAACTCTGAACATTAAAGAATCACAGAGAAAAACATTTATCTTTTCATAAAGCTAGGCTCCCGGCCTCCAGGGTATCTGTTACTGATATGTTGCAATATTTCAGAAGTGATTACCTAGACTGCTTTGGATTAAAATGCATTTTGTGGTTAAAAAGTTGGCAGGTCAAAAAAAAAAAATCTAAATTTCAAGATCATGTTTGCTTCTCTCCAGATTCAATTCAGGCCTCACATTGCCACTATAAAATCTATTGATCTGTCAGTTCATCTCACATTGAAATAATGTAAAGTAAATTTATAGACTCAAACACCTGGCAAATCAGTTTAAAAAAACATTGCTTCTCAGAGTACCCTCCCTGCCTCTTCCATACCATTCCATGCTGTTTCTTAGCATTCATTTATTTCTTTGACAAATGTGATAATGTGAATTCAATAGCATTTATGTTTGGAGTTAGAGATATGTAGACAAGATACAATTTCTCCCCTCAAGGAAGTCACAGTCTATTGATCAGTCTGGGGCAAGCACGTGCATGACAGAAGGGATGTAAAACAGCCCCGGTAATGGACACAGCATGTTCAAAAGCCTGGAGGCATGACAGAACTGGAGGTTTAGAGGAACTGCATATCAGTTAGGCTGACTGCAAGGCAGAGTATTGGTAAGAACACAGCATGCATTCCAGGCAAGGTGCACCCCACAGGGTCCTCATTCTTTCCATTCTGGCCTTTGTTCTGTCTTGTGGCTCACCCCCTTCTACATTCCAATACTTTGTCACCTTTCAAATATCAAGTCTCCTGTCCACCGAGCCTTCCTAAGTACTGCCATGTTCTCATCCCCTTCCCAGACTCTTCATAGCTCCTAGTGTCCACACCCTTCTTTTGGTAACAATCTAATTTTTATCAATAGACTTAGGTGCTTTGAGGGCAGGAGTTATGTTGTATAATTCTCTCGTTTCCAAGCAGACGTTTAGGAAAGAGCTGTACTCAGCAAACACTCTTATTATTTATGTCTTTCGGAATTTCACAACATCAACCTGAAGAGCTGGTGTTGTCCTTCTGGGTGAATTTGACTGAACCCCTATCTCTGGGCATTCTGGCTCTATAGGGTACCACCCGATATCACATATCCTTGGTCTGTCCTTCTTGGTCTCCCATGACACCTTTCCTGCTTCCGTATGGCCTCGTAACCTCAAGGTTTCGGCCTTGGATCCATGGTCTCTTCACTGTCCACCTGCTGCCTGGCCAAGTTCCTGCCCCATGGCTTTAACTACCGCTCACTTGCTGAAAACTCAGTCCAGCTGAGGACTCTGCCTTCATCCAGACCTATCTCCACCAGAACTGCTCCTGCCCCCAGGACCTCAAACTTACCATAAGCCAAATAGAATTCATCATCCTCACTTCCTCATCTCCCTAAGCCCTCTCCTCCTTCTGTTTCTGCAACCTAATCAATGGCACCAGTGTCAACTGAAGATGCCAATCCAGGAATGTAGGTAACATAGAATTTCTTTCCCTTCCCCAATCCTACTAGACACAAACCCAGCAGAGTCTCCCATCAAATTACTTATGGAACCTGCACCTTCTTCTCCATTTTTCTTCATGATTAGTTTAGAATTTACTCTCTCCTGCTGAGATACTTGCCCTTGACTGCTCTTCTTGTCTCAGTGGGAGTCTCATGATCTTTCTGAAAACCAGGAATGATCTTTCCATTCTTCTATTTTAAAATTTCAGGCAAATTTTAGGGGTGACGTTTAAAGTCCTCAGGTGAAAGCTCATAACCTCACTCCTACCATCCTTTCCATCAAATTACTGGATGGCAGAGGCCATGGAACGCAGGGACTCCATAATGTTTGTTGAATGAATAAACATGTTTTGATTCTATTGGCTGTGATGTGAGTGTGTTTTTTGATGTGGTGGGAGTGGATAACATAACCTCCCACCTCACATCATCTCAGGGTCTTGTTCAGATTAACAGGGTCTGAACTGAGACCTTTCTGCATGTTCTGATACCTCACTATCTGTTCCAGAGAAGTGTCCTGTCATTAGGTCATTGTCCAATGTCCTGCTTTATCATTCAAGATATGTCAGGGATGAGTGTTCTTCAAAAGGGAACTGGCCTCCTTTTTATTAACAGGCTTGGCTGATCCATAAAAAGAGGACTTACAGATTTACTCTATAGTATTTGTGAGAGAATCAGAACCCTAAGAGATTTTTATTTGGTAGGAATAAATCTGTCTAACCTGGCAATGCTTGCTGTACTATTTATTACTTTACTAGCAATAACAATATCTTATGTGTTAATGCTTTCATGATACAAAAGTGCTTTCCCATGCAGTATCTCATTTTTATTGTTGATCTTTGTGTGGTTGGAATGGCAGGTATTACTATCTGAGGAGCAGAACTGGGATTTGGACTTGAATTCAGTGGACTCCCAGTCCAGTGCTCAGTAGACTAGGGCCACAGTGTTGTCTCTGAAAAACAACTCACCTTTTTAACACTTCAGTGTGGGTGTGTATGTGTGTGTATGTGTGTGTTTCTAGTTTATTTTATTTGAGCAAAGTTTTTCACTTTCTGCTTTTATTTCTTGCTTTCTATCTCATTTTCAGCACTGGTAAGATAGTTGAATAAAATAGTGGTTGAGGTTCTCTGTTTTAGCACTTTCTGGTGACTAACCGGAGAAACTACTGCCCTGATATTAGTATTTTAGGGACTGCATGGGGCTCAAGTTCCGCCTCCAAATTTCTGTCATGCAAGATGAAAAAGTTCTAGAGATCTGTTGCACAACTATGTGCCTGTCGTTACCACAATTGTACTGCACACTTAAAAGTTGATCTCATTTGCATTTTTTGTTTTTTAGCACAACAAAGAAATTCTTATCTGGGCACCAAAAAGCCATTGTAACCCAAAGAACCAAGATGGGAGACTATGCTAGCTGTAGAAGAGAGCCTTGCATTTCCAGATGATGAAAGCAAGTTCTCCTGAAGAGAAGAAACACAGGGCCAGGCTGCACTGGTGGTATGCCTCTCTGGTCCCAAGGGGCCTGGCTCCCCAGGGCTTTGCAGTACAAGCATCACCATGCAATGCTAAGGGAAGCCCTGCCTGGTAGGCAGAGCCAAGAAGGACATGAAAGAAACTGCTTAGCACATCTATGTTCACTTTCTTTGTCCTCCAGCTCTGCTGTCCAAACTCTAACTCTTCAAAACTCAGCTCAAATATCACCTCTTGCAGGAAATCGTCTCTCATCCCTCAACTTGGAGTGAGTCGTTCCTGCCTGGGTGATCCGATAGCACTTTGGGTTCTGTCTTTCAGATAAAGGCAGTGTGGTGTAGGGTCAAAAACTTGGACTCTGCAACTGCACTGCTGGGTTTGAATCCTGACTCTTGCCATGTGAACTTGGGTGAGTTATTGCACATCTTGACTACTCTAGTTTTGAAATGGAGATGATGATGACGATGACGACAGTTCCACCTATTCCACAGAGCCATTGCAGTGAACAACACATACAAGCACCCTGTGACCACCATTATTGTGATTGGCACAGTTTGGACACTAATAGAACTATGTATGTGAGTCCATTGCACTGAGCACATAATCAGTTTAAGTAGGTATTTGTTGAGTTCCACTTTACATAATAGATGCTCAATAGGCATTTGTTGAATCGTTTATCGAATTTAAATTAATCAAGACTTATACAGGAAAATAGTATTTAATCAGCCAGCCAGTCAATGAAAGTTTTTTAAGGGCTGACAGAAGACTAGCCTGTGAAGACTTGTTGGCCTTAGTGTAGTATAAAATGTTGTACTCTCTGTCATATAATTTTGGTGTTTACTATAATTATAAGTAATAAATTCCTTTAAGGACCCAATTCAATAGTCCAGCACAGAAGGGAGTACTTCATAGACATTTAAACAAATGTCTAGTGAATTAAATTTTTCTTTGAGTTTAAACTCGGAGGGTCAGTTTATATAAATAAAAAAAGAAAGAAAACATCTAAGTCACCCAAACTCTTTCAGGGAAGAGTCCCATATGGCAAATGGTGATGGCTCCATCATGTTATGTGCCATTTGCTGAGCAGCATAGAAGTTACTGGTGTTTCTCTTTGATGTTTTAAACCTTTTTGTTTTGAAATTATTATTGATTCACAGAAAGTTGCAAAGACAGTGCAGAGATGCCCCATGTCCTCTTCACTCAGTTTGTCCCATTGGTTACATGTTTTATGTCACTATAGTACAACATGAAAACCAAGCAAATTACGTTGGTACAATGTATATGTGTAATTCTCTTTCAGAGCCTTGTTTTAACCAAGACAGCAGGAGGGAAAGCTCCAGTGGAAACAGCATGCAGGCCTCTGAATAGGCACTGGCCTACGAGCCACTGGAGTGGGGGTGCCTTGGCGCCCCACATCCTCTATCGGCCCTGCAGGACACCTGTGAAGGAGCTTGCAGACTGTCCAGGCTCTCCACCACTAGACAGGCAGAAATGTGGGTATGGAGGAGGAAGGACATATCAGACCTTGAGATCTGTGTGCTGATTTGTCCAAATCCTGTCTCAGTTTGCTTTTCCCTCAGCTCAGAGATTAACTGCCCCAGGACATAATTCTTCAATGGACCCCCGATTCTAGGCTAGGCTTGGTGCCTTCTGGTAGGCTCATAAACACAATGTTCCAAGAGCCCGATCCACATTTATGAGAAGGACCCAAGGAAGAGCCAAGTGTCGCTGAGATACCCACAACTCGCCTTGTTTATGAAGCTGCAAATAACCCGCTTACTGAGGTGTCAGCAATGGTATTTTATAGGGGTTTAGAACACCTCGTAAAGGACTTTTATTTAGCATGCTTAATTTTAAATAGATCCTTAAATTGTAGGGCATCTAAATGCCAGTGTTCTCTGAATATTTATACACCTTCTCCGAGGAGAAAAACAGCAGAAATGACCAAGCCAAGGGGAAAGCCCAGGCTGCCATCCCCAGCTGCTTCAAAGGGAAAGCTTTGGGAATGACGAAAGGGAGCTTTCTCTCTTATTGGTGAGGCTGGGAGAGATGTGGCATTTAAGAGCTCCCTGGCATTTGTGTGCTGAGATTGTGGCAGAGAAACATCATCCTGCAAATAACATGACTCCCCTCCCTGAATATTCATAACTCATCACCTAGACAGAGCCCAGAACCAGGCACATAGAATACGTTTGATCAGTGTTAACTCCTGTCATTATGGTATAATTATTTTTTATTACACTTATTGGGGCACTGGGGTGGTTCATTTAGTTAAGTGGCTGACTCTTGATTTCAGCGTGTCATGTTCTCACAGTTCAAGTGCTCCAGCCCTTCACAGGGCTCTGCACTGACAGTGTGGAGCCTGCTTGGGATTCTCTCTCTCTCTGCCTCTCCCCTGCTCATGTGTACACGGACTTTCTCTCTCCATCAAAATAAATAAACTTAAAAAAAACACTTATTGAGTACTTATTATGTGCTGGGGACTCTTCCAAGCATTTTACAAGCTTTAAATCATTTGGTTATTATAACAAGCCTATGAAATGGGATCTTTATCACCTTCAGACAGAGGTGAAGGTATAGAGTGTTTAAGCAAGTGGCTCAAGATCACACATCTAGGCAAAGTGGCAGAGCTGGGGATCTAACCCAAGCAGTCTGGCTCCAGAGCCTCTGCTCTGAGTCACTACTCTGTGCTGCCTCTGTTGTTAGGTTTGCTGCCTCTGCGATCACTGAGTATCAATGATCTATAAGCCCTGCTGGGTACCTAGAGGGCTTGTAATACAGATTGCTGCCCCACTCTAGAGTTTCTGATCCTGTGGGTTTGGGGTGAGGCCTGAGAATGTCCATTTCTAAGAAGTCCCCAGGTAATGCTGATGCTGCTTATCTGGGGTCCTTACCTTGAGAACTATGGGTATAGAGCAAAGGCCAAGCTTGTTCTCTCTTGTAACCAGCATGGGACAGGCTGTCACAGACTTTCTCCTCCTCTTGCCTATTCATTGGCTTCCTAGATTTCATCTCCTCCTGGTGTTTGCTCTCATAACCTGTTTTACATGCTCTTCTTTTCTTGACCCCGAAGAGATACTATGGTTGGTAACCCTCTATCCATCCCAGGGCCAGCTTTGTGATGCAGTCACATAGGGTCCTCTGTTTAGAAGGCTCCACATTAGGGGTTTAATGCTGTATAACTGCTGTCTTGAAATTTGTAATAGTCTATCTTTGAATTTGTGTTTTGTAAGTGAAGTCCTATGGGACAATGGACTTTGGCCCATTTTCTCATTCATACATTCACTTCTTCATTCAACAAACTTTCAATGAGCAGTGATGGGATTTAAGGATAGGGAATATGGGGGGCGCCTGGGTGGCTTAGTCGGTTGAGCGTCCGACTTTCGCTTAGGTCATGATCTCGCGGTTCGTGGGTTCGAGCCCCGCGTCGGGCTCTGTGCTGACTGCCAGCTCGGAGCCTGGAGGCTGTTTCGGAGTCTGTGACTCCCTCTCTCTCTGACCCTCCCCTGCTTGCGCTGTCTCTCTCTCTCTCTCTCTCCTAGAAATAAATAAAACATTTAAAAAAAAATTAGATGGGATTCTGGGGTGCTGGCTGGCTCAGTCAGTTAAGTATTCAACTCCTGATTTCAGCTCAGGTCATTGGTCTATCTCACAGTTCATGAGATTGAGCCCTGTGTTGGGCTCTGTGCTGACACCAGGGGCCTACNTCGGGCTCTGTGCTGACTGCCAGCTCGGAGCCTGGAGGCTGTTTCGGAGTCTGTGACTCCCTCTCTCTCTGACCCTCCCCTGCTCACGCTGTCTCTCTCTCTCCTAGAAATAAATAAAATATTTAAAAAAAAAAAAAGAATAGGGAATATGGAGATGATAGGAAAAGCCCCTCCTCCAGAAGCTCATACTACAGTGAGGAGGGGTGGGGACACAGACAATTAGGCTATAAGACAATGACACTCTAAGAGGGAGGTGTAAGGAAGCAGGAAGTGATTAGTCAGCCCCTTGTCTGCCATCCTCCCCTACTTTCCTCTGCTAGAATGATAGAATGACAGATTTTATGAGGGAGGGAGGGTTTTACTGTATGTGAATTATCTTCAGAGAAGTGGGAAAGCACTTCCTTGGACCAGGTGTGCTCAGTCAGGCTTTCATGGCCCTGGTTGTCTAACCACTTCACAGTTTCTCTTGCTTTTACTGGTGAGCAGATGAAGGATGAGAAAGAACACCATCAGCAAGTTGCTTTCCTTGGATGTGTTAGAGGAGTAACAAGAAAAATCAAGGAGAATGGATGGCCTGGGTAGAAGAAACTCCAGGGAGCTTGGCTTCTGGGTGAAGGAACTGTGTGAAGCCCAGAAAGAGAAGGGTTTTAGACCTTGTTTTACATGGGAGAAGAACACATTCAGGTGGGAACCAATCAGAGAGGCAGAACTCTGCCCCGAACTCTGTTCTGGGAAAGTCACTCCATGAGAGTTAGTATGTATGTATATATGTATCTATATTTATTTAATTTTTTTTAATATTTATTTTTGAGAGAGAGAGACAGAGTGCCAGTGGGAGGAAGGACAGGAGAGAGAGGGAGAAACAGAATCTGAAGCAAGCTCAAGACTCTGATCTGTCAGCACAGAGCCTGATGCAGGGCTAAAGCTCATGGACCATGAATGAGATTGTGACCTGAGCAGAAGTCAGATGCTTAACCAACTGAGCCACCCAGGTGTCCCAAGAGTTAGTATTTAAATATGGTGTTTGTTGTCTGGAAAGGGGCCCATGATGGCCACACACTGCTCAGTCACATTGCCACACCTAACTGCAGGAGGGGGTGGGACACACGGTCTATCATGTGCTCAGGACAACCATCAGCCAGCCTCTGCCAGGGTTAGCACATGTCACACGAGGTATCACCACTGTAGCACAGGACAGCCACACAAGGGAGAGTTGGGAGCCTTCTGATAGAAAGTCGGGAACCTCAAAAAGCACATCAGGTACTGTGATGATGAGAGAGATGATGTCACTCTTGGAAGGATATATTTTATTTTTTGCCACCTTTACCTACACTAAGGCATTAGCTGTTTTTGTCACCCATTAATTAGCTTACTAAAAAATTTTTTTAACATTTATTTATATTTGAGACAGACAGAAACAGAGCATGAGCTGGTAAAGGGCAGAGAGAGAGGGAGACACAGAATCTGAAAGAGGTTCCAGGCTCTGAGCTGTCAGCACAGAACGCAATGCGAGGCTCGAACACATGGACTATGAGATTATGACCTGAGCCGAAGTCAGACACTTAACTGACTGAGCCACCCAGGCACCCCTAATTAGCTTATTTAAAAACAATGTCGTGACCACCTACAGCTGTGACAGTGCTCCTCAGACGTTTGGGGATGCTGTTGAGCTGTGAGCTCTTTTCTACTTACGGAGCTCAGTCCAGTGGAGATGGAGATAGAGATGAAGACAGAGATAGAGATAGGGGTGCTGCACGCCATTTGGGGCACTCTGTTCCAAGTCTGCCGGTGGGGATGCTGCGAGGAGGGAGAGGAGAAGTTTCTGGAAGGTTCAACAGGGGTCAGGAGAGACCTTAGAAAAGAGGGTAAGCAAGAACTGAATCTGGAGTAATGAGATCCTAGCCTTGAAACATTCAAGTTTTAAGAGCATACAGTTTGTGGTGAAAGACATTTTAGGTCCAAATCCTAGCTCTGCCACTTAGCTTGTGGCCACGGACAGGTTACTCAACTTCTCTAAAGATGTTCCTCTTCTGTAGAATGGGTACAAACAACCACATTTTGCAGTAATAGAATAATAGTTCTCCTTACATGGTAGCTCACACAATGACACAGGTGTGCAAGGAGTAGAGAAGACACCATACCTGTGGGAAGAGCCAGAGCGCAGGTGAGCATAGGGCAATGGCCAGCACTTCAGGCGGCTGGAGGGCTGGGTATAGAGCTGAGGGTAGAGCAGGGGCAGAAGGCAATGAAGCTGGATGGGGAGTGCTCCTGAAGGGCTCTGTGGGATGGGGGGGGGGGTTGTCTTTGAGGGTTTCTTTTTCTGTTTTTATTGAAGTATAAGTAACAGTGTCATATTAGTTCCAGGTGTACAGGATAATGATTCAACAATTCTCTACATTGCTCAGTGCTCATGACTAAGTACCCTTAATCCCCTTCATCTACTTCACCCATCCCCCCACCCACCTCCCGTCTGGTAACCGTATTTGTTCTCTGTATTTAAGAGTCTGGTTTTTTGTTTGTTTGTCTCTTTTTTTCTTTGTTCATGTTGTATTTCTTAAATTCCACATATGATTGAAATCATATGGTATTTGTCTTTCTCTGACTTATTTCACTTAGAATTATACTCTATAGGTTCATTCTTATTGTTGCAAATGGCAAGATTTCATTCTTTTTATAACTGAGTAATATGCCAGTTATCTATCTATCTATCTATCTATATATATAGATATATATATAACATATATATGTATATATATAACACACATTTTTATCCATTCATCTGTTGATGGACACCTGTGTTGCTTCCTTATCTTGATTATTGCAAATAATGCTGAAAAACATAAAAGTATATGTGTGTGTGTGTGTGTGTGTGTGTGTGTGTGTGTGTGTGCTGGGTGTGAAGCCTAACACAAGGCTGATCTCACAACTCTGAGATCAAAAGTTGGATGCTTAACTGACTGAGCCTCCCGGGTGCCCCAAGGTGCATATATCTTCTTGAAGTAGTGTTTTCATATTCTTTGGGTAAATAGTAGTGGAATTACTGGATCATATGGTAATTCTATTTTTAATTTTTGAAAGAATTTTCATAACATTTTCTACAGTGCCTATACCAATTTGCTTTCCCACCAACAGTGCACGCGGGTTCCTTTTTCTCACATCCTTGCCAACACTTGTTATTTCTTGTGTTTTTTATTTTAGCCATTCTAACAGAGGACTGAGTAGATATTTCTCTAGGTGGTCAATGGGCACACGAAAAGATGCTCAACATCCTTCATCATCAGGGAAATGCAAATCAAAACCGATGTGAGATGTCATCTGGCACCTGTCAGAAAGGGTCTTTGAGGGTTTTTAAGCAAGAGAGTGGTCAGTTGCATGAAGCAGTGCTTGCTATATATGCTGAATAGCCCCTAAAAACACTCCCTCTGGGGTCCTGTATTCTGGCAGCTGTAGTTGTAAAGAAAGGCTGAAATGAAGGCAAGCACAGTGTCCCATCCTCCCTGCCACCGTTGACTTGTCATGCCCACTCTGTGGGTGTATGAAGCAGTTGGTCGGCACATCCCTGGAAGGGCAGATGGTGTCACAGCATTGCTATATACACCAGGAAAAGCCTCTAGTGGAGCCATTTAGAAGGGAGCCAAGAGCTGGCACAAAGAGAGAAGTCAAGCCCAGTTCACTAATTATACCAACTTCAAAACAAACAGAAGATATGGGCTCTGCAAACGGCGTGGGGAAATATCAACATGCATAAACAGGAAGGCATAGGAGCCATATGTTGGCCGCTCTCCACCCACATAGCTTCCCCAGAAGCTGGCCGTTCATCCAGTGCCGTCTGAGGATGACTGGCAGGGAAGCATACGTACAGATTGGAAATGAGCATACATATCAACTCTACAGTGGCTGCTGTCACTGTGGCCCCAGCTCTGCTGTCTGGGCCACCTTGGACAGTAGTTCACATGGCAGCCTCTTGCCCAGCTGGGTAGGATGACCCATGTTGGGAGAATTCATAGGCTTTTCTTTTGGCAACCGTAGGGTCAAGTGAGATCAGACCGTGCAGTCAGAAGTTCTAGGTTTATGGGCGCCTGGGTGACTAAGTCGGTTAAGCATCTGACTTTGGCTCAGGTCATGATCTCATGGTTCATGGGTTCATGCCAAGCATTGGGCTCTGTGCTGACAGCTCAGAGCCTGGAGCCTGCTTCAGATTCTGTGTGTGTGTGTGTGTGTGTGTGTGTGTGTGTGTGTGTGTGTGTCTGCCTCTACCCTGCTCGCGCTCTCTCTCTTGCAAAAATAAATAAACATTAAAAAAAAGTTTTAAGAAGTGCCGGGTTTAGGAATTTGTTCTGCCCCTTACTGGAAGGGTAATCTCAGGCAGTTCAATGGACCTTTCTGACCTGATTTTCCTCAACTGTAAATGGAGATAATAATGCTCACCCTACAAATGAGCCACTCATTCTTTCAGCAAATATTTCCTAAGCACTTACTCTAGTTCAAATCATGTTCTGGCCCCCCAAGAGATGGGGGATAAATAAGACAGGCCCACAAGAAACTCCATATCTGGCAGGAAAGGCAGCCCCCAAAATAGGTGTTCATGCCTAGGGTTACATGGCAGCCCACAGTGGGCATCTAACCCAGCTTGAAAGGCCGCAGCCTCCATTGCTGTGTGAATCAGGATGCAAGAGCTGAGGGCATGAGGTATGAGGGGTGGTAGGATCTTAAGGAACATGGAAAGGGTATAAAATGGTTGATGAGGAGAATATGAGGAGCAATCAACCAGGGATGGCCAAATGGTGGCCAGGAGAATCATTGGGACAATTGAAGGAAGCCGCATGGATGAGAGCAAGTGATAAACAGCTAAAGAGATAGTGCTGTCAGTTTTTGCTAAATACTGAGTTGGAACTTTCTAATATTTCTCTATATGGACTTGGTGTACTCATTAGCTACAGTGGCCTTGCTCTTCTATGTTTGCTGATGCATCCCTGTGTATTCCTGCCCTGTCCATTTGTTCACATATCCTGCTCCCTGTCTCTGGTCAGATAAACACAGCCTATTCTCCAGGCTTCTGCTCTGGGCCTACATCCTCTAGGAAGCTAACCGGGAGCCACTGTTGCTCTGTCTGCTGTGTGAGTATCTTCCCTTCTGACTGGGGGAGGTAAGAGCTCTGGCTGTCAAGGCCTCTCACTTGGCTGAGTTCATATTCCCCTGGATCTCTCTTAGGTGGATTCCTGATTCCAGAGGTGCACTCAGAGACCACATCTGAGAAGAATTGATGGGAGGGTCTGTCCTCAGAGAGCTGAGTGATGAAATGAGAGACAGACCATCTCAAGTGCTGTATGTCTGTGAGATATGGATTCTTCAGGTCTTGCAGGAGCATGGACCACTTCTTGTCCGTCTCTGGATCCCAGATCCCAGCACACACAAGGAACTCTGCTTTCTCCTTCCATTTTTTTCCTTTTGATTCCCTAAGACTTTGCCGAACATAGACACTATGCATGGACCAGAGGTTACAGAGTTGAAAACATTGTCCCACAAACTGTCCAGTCAGCATCTCTGGTTCCTGGCATATCATAGCCACTCCCTAAATGTTTATTAACTTGAATTGAGGTTTCTGCTAAGGAGCAACTTCTGATTCTCTCAGGATGAATCTCCAACACCTCTTCATTTCCACCATCACTCGGTTCACAGAAACCACTGGGCTTCCACTCCATGCTCTGGGGTCTTCTGGCCTCAGAGATGAGTGACCAATGGGGAGATGGAGCAAGGGCACCAGAACCTCAGAGAGTCGAGCTGTGGGGAGTTTTCCCAAAGCACAGAGGCTTCTGGCATGCCTGAGTACTCCATCAGGACTCCATATTTTATTCTTCATGCTCATATCTGCAGGGTGTGAGATTATTGATGGGCTGGGGCACTGAAGGGGGGGTAGTTTGCTAAATGTCTTCATGCTATTTGAGGAAGAAGGAAGCAGGAAGGTTTAAAACAGGGTGTCTGACAGAGAGCAGCAGAGACTCAGCCACCTCATGGCACGTGCATGTGTGAGAACCTGTTTTCATATGAGAAGCATATACCTGAACACCCCAAGGGCAAAGGGAGTCAGGTGGGAGGGGTATCTCAGTCACTACAATGCAGTACCCAGGCTTCCAGGGTGCTGGAAGCATGCTGGGATCATTTTGCTATCCTTCCAGGGAGGTGCCTATATATTGTGGAAAGGAAGCTCAACTTGGAAAAGTGACAGGGCCCATGAGTGGTGGAACTGGAATGCAGTCTGGGTTTGCCTCAGTCTCTTGAAGGCTGCAAGTCAAAAGGGACTTAAGGCATTAATAGACTTCATGGGACTTAGTTAGGATAACAAATCCAGTAAAGAATCAGATTCTCTTTTTTATACTTTTGTCACCCAAGTGTCCATTGCTGAATGTAATGGGGGGTGGGGGGGGCGAGGACCAGGTCAGAAGGAGAAGAAGGCCCAGTCAAGCCATCTGGGCCACCTGCCACAAGCCCAGTCACATGACGGAGGGCCAGTGGGCCATGCTGAGGCATGCAGACTATCCTGAGGGCAGCAAGCCTGTTGAGGGGCACATGGGTGGCTCAGTCAGTTATGTGTCTGGCTCTTGGTCCAGTTCAGGTCATGATCTAGTGGTTTGTGAGTTTGAGCCCCACCATCAGGCTCTGTACTACCAGTGTGGAGCCTGCTTGGGATTTTCTCTCCCTCTCTCTGGCCCTTCATCTCTCTCTCTTTCAAAATAAATAAACTTAAAAAAAAGAGACCTGTTGAAGGGTTCTCGGGAGGGGCAGGCAGTGAATGTGATAGTTTTAGGAGGACCACGGGATGGGAGAGGTGGCAAGGCTGAAGGCTGTGAGACCCATCACTGTTCCGTGGAGGGTCTATGCCAGGTGCTGTGGGGAAGCAGGCTTGGAATATCTTGGGCCTGCCCTCACAGAGCTGGGGAGCAGACCTGTGCAAAGCCCTAACAGATGTTCTCATATTGCAGGTGAGATAGGCCAGGGTAGAGAGTGGAAGACCCTTAGGATCAGAGGAGAGTGAGCAGGGAGGCTTCCCGAAGGAGGGGCATTCATGCTGATCACTGAAGGACGGAGGAGGCCCTGACAGGTCAACACAGGTAACACAAAGCTGCAGGATAACAGAGGAAAGGGTGAGGCCTGGGGCATGACATATGGCTAAAATTGGCAAGGTTTTCTCTTTGGCTAGAGGAGAGCAGAAGGAAACAAAGCTGGTGAGGGATCTGGGGCCTGATGAGGAGTCTGGGCATCATTGTGTGAAAACTGAGAGGCTCAGAAGGGCTCTGAACACTCGGGGGTGTTGTGGGAGGATGGGCTGGCAGAGGGCACCAGTGGGGCCCTGGGTCTGACAGTCTGGCAGGGAAAGAAAGGCCGCACCACACAGTTTGGTGGAGCAAACTGAATGTGCTAACAACTTTAGAAGCAGTGGCAGCTGCGAGCCCTGGTGAGGTGGGGTGGAGGACAAAGGGGAGAAGCCTGCCCACCTATATTTGGGGCTGCCTCTTGGGTGCTGGGACCATGAGGTTATGAAGTTGTGGCTGGAGATGCCAGCTGAAGTAGAGAGAGCATGGGGGATGCACACCCTGGCTTTTCTCTGCCTCCTGATTTCCCCACTGGCTGAGCCAGTCAGAAGACAGCTGATCCAGGAGCTTGGGAAATGTAGCCCAATGCTCTGTCCTAGAGAGCAGAGTGAGGGAAGAGTCAGCATGGTTCCCCACCCCCAGTCCAAGGCTGTCCATATGACAGAACCCTCCAGGGATATCCTGATGCTTATCCTGACTCTTACGCTCTGGTCTTTAAATGCCATCTTTGGGGGGTGTGAAGTCCTGGGGTACAGGCTCAGCAGCCCGGTGGTAACAGAGGACATGGGGGTGTGACTCTCTCCCCTCTTGGGACATAATGATCAATGAGCCCTGCCCGTGGGCTCCAGGCCTCACCTTCCCACCACTTCTGGGCTCCTCACTGCCAACACCTCTCACTCCCTTTTTGTCCACTCAGCATTTCCCTGCCTCTTCATAGTAATCACCATTGACAGCTTATCAACTGGTGGTGACTGGCTGAAACCTGAAGGTGCACAAGTGGGCAATTTCCTCGTGTTCTGGTTGTGCTGCCCCAGATGCAACAAAGTGTGGTGCTTATCTCTCGTCCACATCTTGTCCAAGCCTAGTGCTCACTTCCCATTTCTTTTCCTAAAGAGGGCCTCTTTGGTGTTCAGGTAAGGACACCTTCACCTCCTCCAGAAAGACTTCCTTGACTGCTCTAGCCTACAAAGGCATTTTCTTTTTGCTGAAGTCTTATAGCAGGTGTGATCAGCATCGACCTTTTAATGCCAGGACTATACTATCTTAAGGCAGAGTTCCCCAAACTCAGTGTACATCACATCACTGGTAAGGCTTGTTGAACCACAGGCTTCTGGGTCCCATCCTAGGGTCTCTGATTCAGTAGGTCCAAGATGGGGCTGGAGAACTTGCATTTCTAACACATTTCCCCAATGCTGCTGCTGCTGCTGCTGCTGCTGCTGCTGCTGGTCTAAAGCTATCACTGCTCAGTGGGCTCATGCCATTTCCTTAATGACCCTGTAAGAGCCTGTGGGCGCAGGGGACCCCAACTATCAAGGAAGAACTTACCTAGTGCTCTTCTGGTAAAAACAGGTGCTTAATAAGTCATTGCTCATATAGTACCTAGGAAAGATTTCTTTTTTTCCCCTGTGAGTGGCAGGGGCAGGGAAGAGAGAAGACTTTAAGGTTATTGGGCTGAATTTTATGATGCTGTTAAATCTTGAAACTTACATGTATAATGTTTCTTTCTTCTTCTGCTAAATGAGTTAATACGTGAAGTGTTTAGAATAATGTCCGCAACATGTTAAGCACCACAGAAAGGCTTATTATTATCATTATTGGTGTGTGTGGGATTCTGCTGAACTCCTTGGCTTGAGGCAAAATCTCTGTGCCAGGGCACAATGGTGACAACAGCAGCTGCCTCAACTTTGGACTAGTTAAGATTTTCTCTTTTCCTGGGGTGAAATATGCCCAAATGTCAGCAGCACCTACCTTCTGAGGGGTGGATTATGGATGAGCTTTATTTTCCTCTTTATACTTCTCTGCACTTCCCTAATTTTCTACCACAAACATGTATTATCACCGTTAGAAGCAGAAAAACGTTATTTACAAAACCCTGGGCATCTCAAACACAACAGTACACAAGACTCAAGTTCAATCACTTCACCACCAGTATAAATACTGTACTATTCTATCTGGAGCTAGGGGGCCCAGATTCTTTCTTTCTTTGGTGTATTCATTTATTCACTTAAAATATTGATTGGGTATTCAGCACGTGTTACCCTCTGTTCTAGGGTTCAAAGATACAAAGGCGGTGAGGCAAGCAGTTAAGGACATGACTTTGCATCAGCAAAACTTCTAACCTGAGCTCTGCCACCCTCTGGCTGGGTAACTGAACAAATTACTTGCCTTCTGCATGTCTCAATCTGTAAATGCAGACCATAATGCTAGGTGCCTTACCTAGGTCTCTGTGAGGATGAGCTGTGAAAGCCCATGCCCAGCATGTAGCCAGCACTTGGCTAAGTGTAGGCTGCTATTACCAGAGTCCTTGCCCTGAAAGCTAGTTTCTGTTTAGATGTCATAGTAACGTTGGGAATCCAAGAACACCCACACAGATGGCTTTCTCCATTCTTGGAATGCTTGGTTTTGTGGGATTATTACCCTCATCTTTGAGGTGGAGACTATGAAGTCTAGGGGATGAAGGGAGTGACAGTGCCACACAAGTCCCAAATGCCTGGGGACCCCTGTGTCACATCATTGGGCATGTAGGGTGACACAGCATGGCAAATTTTCTCAGCTGATGCCTTTATTTTTTGCTTTGCAACAAGGAAGTTAGTCAGTTTGGCTGCCTTTGGTGCAAATTCTGCGGCTCTGACATCCACTGAACTAAGGGAGACATTCCTTTCTAAAGAGTGAAGGCCAGAAGAATGATTCTAACTTAGTCCACATTGGGGACATCCCACACCTGCCACTTCAGAAATGAGGCTTCATGGCACTACATTTTGTTGAGCTGTAACAAAACCCCTTAGGAGCTGAAAGCTGCCACCTGCAACTAAGTATTCTTATCTCACGAGCACAATGAAGCTTAAAACACTAATGAAAACATCCTTCAACATTAATAATAAGATTAGAATAAATTGGGCAGCAATGGCATGTCAATGAAAAAGTAGATGCCCAGGGAATGTGAGAGCCAATGGATTGCGAGCAGATGGCTTGCTTGCTTCGTGTGGGGTGTGCCATTTTAGAGAGGGTGGTGTCACTTCTCCAAGGGAGAGACCTCATGTGTCCATCAAAGGCCATTGGTGCCCTTCCCAAAGAGGCGCCAACATGGGTAGGTGGAACACCAACTTCCTGCAGGGGAGGTGAGAGACCCAGTCTGTGGTCCCAGATCCAGCACCCACCAGCTGTGTGGCCTTGGGTAAATCAATTATCTCTGAGACTCAACATTCTTACCTGTGAAATAAGAGTAATAATGGCATCATCAGAGAGATTTGGGAAACATGAAATTAGACAGTGTGTACAGAATTTGCCTGAGACCTAGAGGGCACCATATAAATGGCATTTTTGTAATAAACAAAAATTTGGTTAAGCTTCAGTTTTGATGGTGTAGGGGCCAAAGTCTCCCAGAAATGAAAATCTTCAGTTAGGTGGTACGTATGTGGGTTTTGTGATTTATTCTTTCATTGAGAAGACTCTTTTCATAATCTCTTCCATGCCTCCACCTTCTTAGGCACTGTCTATTGCTAATTGTTTTTCTGGTCTTTTGCTTCCCTTAACTATGAGGCTCTCAGCTGTGGTTTTTTTCTTTTCTTTTGCATTATGGAAAATTTAAAGCATATACAAAAGTAGAGAACATGGCATAACGGACTCCCATTTGTCCCTTAACCTGCATCAATAATGATCAATTCATAGCTAGTCTTTTCCTGTATACTCTCTACCTACTTCCCCTCCACTCCAGGCTATTTTAGAGTGAATTTCAGCTACTGTGTCTTTTCAATACTAAATATTTCAGGTTATACCTCTGTTAAGATAAGGACTCAAAAAAATCATAGCTATAATACCATTACCACATTATAAAAATTAGCAATAATTTCTTAATTTCATCAAATAACCAACCTGTGCTCAAATTTCCCTGAATGGTTCATACATTTTTAAATAGTTTGAATTATGGGCACCTGAGTAGCTCAGTCAGTTAAGCGTCTGACTTTGGCTCAGGTCATGATCTCATTGCTCATGGGTTTGAGCCCCACATCAGGCTCTGTGCTGACAGCTCAGAGCCTGAAGCCTGCTTCAGATTCTGTCTCCGTCTCTCTGTGCCCCTCCCCCACTCACACTTTATCTCTCTCTCAAAAATGAATAAGTGTTTTTAAAAAGTTAAAAAATAAATAGTTTGAATTATGATATAAATAAGGTCCATGCATTGTGATGGGTTGATAGAACTCTTTTTTTAAAATGTTTTTAATTTTTATTTTTTGAGAGACCACAAGCATGGGACGTGTAGAATGCAAGGAAGACAGAGGATCTGAAGCAGGCTCCATGCTGACAGCAGAGAGCCCGATGTGGGGCTCAAACTCACAAACCATGAGATCATAACCTGAGTCGAAGTCAGATGCTCAACTGACTGAGCCACCCACCCAGGTGCACCATGGGTTTTTGTCTACAGGTTCTCCTAAATTTTGTCCCTTATAGTTTATTTATTGGAGATGCTGGTCTGGGTCATCTGCCCTGGAAAGTTTATCAAACTTTGGACTTTGTGGATTGTATTCATGTGCATAGTCTAACAAGTTCCTCTGTTGCCTGTATTTCTTGTAAAGTGGTAGTTAGATATAGAGGCTTGATTATAGTCAGGTTCAGTTTATATGACCCTTCATAGGTGGCGCTGTGTGCTTCCATCAGGAGTCACGGTGTCTGGCTGTCTCTCTCTGGCATGGTGGAAGACAGTGATGTTTGTTGCCTAGATCTGTTAACTCATTGGTGATGGCAAAATGTTGCTACACCAATTCTGTCATGCTGTCTTTGTTCATTAGCTGGAAACATCTATAAATAGATCCTTCTCTTCATCAACTCTGCTGTTACCCTGAGGGATAGTTCATTTAGGAAAAGCAAGATAAATGCTTGATTGTTTCCTCTTCTCTTCACCAATTTTTAAGATAATTAGTTGGTTCATTTGTGCCTTTCAATGATGACTAAATAGCTTATTTTTGATTTTTAGGAACTCATGCATTGAAACCTATTTGATATCTATTAATCTATTTTAATTTGTATCATTACTGAAACTCAAATTGCCTCCCTACTGGCCAATGAGCACCACTTCATGTTTTCTCTGGAGTCCTTCCTACGTGACCCTAGAAGGCTTTGAGAGTTTCTTTGCTTAAGTATGACTTACTCGATGCAATTCCTGCCTGAACCTTTAATCAAACATTTCTACAAGGATTCTTGGCTTCTTTCAGTGGGAAATGGGCATGAGGACTGCTCCATGTTGCTGGGTTAGTCTTTGTTTCTAGGGTTTTTTAGTGGACAATAAGAAAATTGTGTGTGTGTGTGTGTGTGTGAGTATGTGTGTGTGTATACACATGTATAGTATGATGAAATATACTGTGAGTTAATTCAGATTTAGGATGATGAAATTATACTTAAAACCACTGGTCTTATATCTATATGCTTTTTCTTACTGTGAAAATGCCATTTCTTAATGTCACTCCTGTGCTTTATTGTACAACATATGCACAACAGTCTAAGAATAACGATATAAACGTCACCATGAACATTAGGATTTAAAAATTAAACATGGGTTTAAGAATTTTTTGCAGTTCTTTTTGTCACTAGGGATGGATACGGAGTCAAACTGCCCTCTTAAAATTGCATGGATTAATCCTTCTCTGTGTAGTTCTGCTACCAACTAAGTATAGAGTTAGGTTCACTTATTTCATTTTGCTTTCTATTTTAAGGGAATTACTTTTCTAAAATTTAATTTTGTTTTCTACCTATGTAAACTATTCACATCAGTCCAAAATTAAATCTATAAAGCAAGGTATGTTTAAAGAAATCTAGCCCTGATTTGCTTTTAATATAAGCAAATATGTTTTACATATACATATCTTCTTCTTGTAGATAACTAGCAGAATAGTGTACATTTTCTTTACCTTGCATTTTATACTTAATATATCCTAGAGATTTCTCCCTACTAGTATATGGATTTATTTTTCCTTCCTTTTTATATATGATCCCATTTTTTATCATTATCACTATGCCTGTGTCTAGCATTTTACCTTCTGCCTTAAAGTGTTGAGTCTTTGTCCCTTGGAGTGTAGATCTCCTAGCTTATGAGGATTGTGTGTTAACTAAGAGTTAACAGATTCTGAGTAAGGACGCATGGAACTTTACAGTAAGGAATGGGTCGGTCTTTCTGGTAGGTATTGGAAATGTACCTCAGGTACATTTATTGCTCAATAAACATTAGTTGAATCAAATTGCTTTAAAATGTTTTAGACCATTTTGCAATGATCGGAATAGTCACTGTGACAATAAGAGCTACTAAATTCACATTAGATTTATCCATGGCATTTGTTCCCTTTGGCTGGCAAAGACATTGGTGTCTGGAAAATCATTATATGCTATTAGAATTTCTTTGGAAAACCTGCCATACCTGGGGATCATGCAGGCTTAAAAAGCAGCATTTGGCAGGATTCATCCTAATGAAGGGTTGTTCCATACACCAGGAAGAGGACTATTGTTTTTCTTCCTTAGCATTATTTGACTGATTGATGGATTCATCCATTCACATGTTCACAGTTTATAAAACAGTTCTTATGTGTGTACATCTACTACACTGAGATGCCATATTGGAAATTGGAACAGTTTCCCTTCTTCCTCTGAGCACATGAGCATCTGTCCTCATTTTCCTGGAACATTCCTATATGACCTGTACATTCTTGGTCCTAGATGCTGATTTCTCCTTCTTCAAGCACATGTTGAAACTCAGGCAGGGTGTGAGGACTGGCTCATGTCTGCCAACACTTGTTCAGATGTAAAGGAGAACATTAGATGCTTTTAGTCATGTGCCTTCAGTTCATCCTGCTGAAAGCATATATTTATTTCTCATAGGTTAAAGCTAGGAAACTCAGGTCAAACAGATTCAGGTCTTCGTAAAATAATTAGACTTTTTTTTTTTTTAAATAAAAGCTTGTATTGCTTAAGCATTAATAATGTAGTTGTTTGTGGCATGAAAAAGTTGGCTCTTTTCTAAATACAAGCTCTTCTCTGTATTCTCAAAACTGACAGGATCTTCAGTTCTGGGCCACAGTTTGCCTTGTCCTCTGCCACCTCTTTTTTCAATGAAATATAAATGGGTTGGGGCATAGTACTGAGACAGAGAAACTGAAGGACTCCATAAAAATCTACTTTTTGCTCCTTTTCTTACTACTATTTTTGCTAGGACCTGTACCCCATTTACGCATGCCTCATAATCCAAGTATTGTATGTTTTCCTTGTAAAGGACAAGAAGTTCATGATTTCTTTAGAATAGATAACATCTAAGGAGGCACCAGGTAAGAATTACTGGGCAGACCCATCATATGCATATTCCAGACCACTGGTGCTAGACACCTCAACACGCTGGCCCCAAGGAATAATATCTAAGCCCGTGTCTTTGTCCTATTCAGCAACCAACTATCTCTATGGTAAACCCAAGGGACTGGCTTTTGCAGCAAACTCCAGCCCCAGAAACAATGTCTGAGAATCAAGGGGGCACACTCTCTGCTTCCCACCTGGGGAATGTGAGATAGAGAAGGGGTCTGGGACTTGCCCCAAAGTCATCCAGGGAGGACACAGGTGGCTGAGCACTGCCTAGAAGCTTGCTCCCCCAAAAGCTTGGCCAGTCAAGCTTTGAGTTGATGTGACTTGCTTGACACTCCCAGGAAAAGAGGCTTGTTTCTGGTTCCTAAACATTCTCTGCCATTAATGAATCCTTTAATCAAATTCATTAGTTGTATTTTTCATTATCTAAAATGACCCCTGGAATAAGGGCCTCTACACTATTCAGAGGAAGTAGCTGTATATTTTGCATTTCATTTATCAAACTTTTATGAAGTGGCAATTATGTGCATGCTTCACGAGCCAGGCACGCTCTGAAATTGCTGGGAATGTAATTTTTCTGAGCACTATTTCATTGCTGCCTCTCCAAGTGACAGAAAACAAAGCTGATGGTACAAGGGAGACTCTGCCTTCAGAGAGGAAATTAAAGAACCACTTGCTTAGCGCATGTCCTTTCCCTGGAACGCCAGATCTACAGAGGTTTGTCTCTGGATGAAAAGGATCTAAAATCTAGTCTTCACACCCTAGCAGGGGCCCCCGCCCTGTGTCAAGTCACACCACATACAGCCATGGCCACACAGACCAATCCTGCACCAGGCATCCCTCCCTTGGTGCCTCCTTACGGCCTCCCCGTCAAAGGCTTTGAAGTATCTGGAGATAGGATTTTTTATTAAGAATTATTTTGCATTTCTCTGAGCACCCTGGGGGTCTCCTGTGTCAGGTGCTTGCTAGCTACAGTGCTATTAACCCATTTCACTTCCTTCCTTCTGAGTAGTAGTTCTCAGTGTGTGGTGCCTCTGCCAGCGGCAACATTACCTGTGAGCTCTTCAAAATGCAAACACTCAGGCCCCAGCCCAGACACGCTGAATCAGAACCTCTGGGGGCTGGGGCCCACAGTGATCTGTGTTTAACAAGTCCTCCAGGGGCTTCTGATGTTTGCTCAGGTTTGAAAACCACTGCTCCAGAAAAGAGGGGGAAAGAGACATATATGTCAGCCCAACAAGCATTGTCAGAGCTGGATTCAGCTGAGTGATGGAGAAAAAAGTCCTGTGAGTAGCCATGGCCTACTTAGGTGGGAGGTGGAGGGGTAAGATTTGACAAACTGATCCATACTGTGGCACCAGGTGGGGTGCAGTGACAGAGTGGGACAGTAAGGGGTCCCTTGGCCTCTTCATTATAAGAGGACCTGCCAAGAGCCATGCCTAACCCAGTGGCTCTCAAACTTTGTCATATGTGGGAATCACCTGGGGACCTTTCAAACTACTAATGCCTGACTCCCACCTCCAGACATCCTGATTTAATTCATATGGGGCATGTCCTGAGCAATGGGAGTTTTAAAACTCCCCAGGTGATTCTAATGTGCAACCAAGCTTGGGAGCCAGTGATTTTACCTGTTAGGCATGGCAACCTAGTTGTGGAATTTTGGACGGTGGGGAAGGAGGACATGGAAGGCATTTAGCTGCTTTGCTGCTGCCTCTCTGATTGCAACGTTTAGGAGGTCAGCTGTGCTGCCTGTATAAAAAGCTGGTGTTGGTGGTCAGTTACCTCAAACGAATGCACAATGTGTTTAGAGAGGAGATTCCAGACAAATCATGACTTTTCTGAGATGGAAAACACGCTACTGCTCACCTATTCATGAGGCTGGCCCAGCCTGGCCAGAGGCCCTTGGCAGCACTCTGATGACAAGACTGCTACAGTGTCCTCAGGTGTCCCCAGGTACTTATTCCTTGTCAGTCATCCCTGGTGGAGGGTGGTATCCTGAAAAGGATGAGGGCTCCAGGGCCCCACTGGCGTAGGCCCCCACCCTGCTGCTTCACTGCCCCAAGCTCTGGACCTCTCACTGCAGACCTGAGGATAATAAGCCCCCTTAAGTGTCTGTTGTGGGGGTGAGGATGAGGTTGGGCTACAGCAAGGTGCACCTGGCACCTTGCAGGTTCCTCCACACCTGTGTGCTGTCCTCCTGTCCTCAGACTGGGCTTACCCTCACCAAGGTGTGGGTGCAGGTGTGTTCACACGGCCGCACAGTGGAAATACCTAAGGAGTTAAAACGCTTATGTTTGATTCTTGTCTCACAGATTCTGATGTAACTGGCCTGCTGTGGCCTGTCCTGGATTTTTAAAATCTCCCTAGGTGTTTTTCACCATGCATTCAATGTGAAGCATCACTGGTCTGCCAGAATAAAGACTAACCTCCCCTGATGTGCTCCATGATGTCTGAATAAGGACCCGGGGAGTCCCAGCCCAGAGGAGCATGGGAGGGCCGTTTTGGGCTCTGAGGCAAGCCAGAGTGATGGGTGTTTGGTAAGAGGGTGCCCTCCTGTGCCCCCACGGCAACCCCAAAGGCAATGGCCTTCTCTGCCTTCCCAGAAGGCCAGGTTTGGCTGAGGTATGTGAGGCTGCGCTGATGCCTGACCCCCTGCTGGTGCTCACGTTCCCCAGCTGCCACAGACTGATCTTCTGGCAGCCTCAGGAGCAGCCTTGCATGGGTTCTGATCCAGGGGGCAAGAGGTCCTCACATACCTACATCTGCTGGCATTCTGTGGTCTTGCTAAGTCTCTTCTCCCCTCCTCTGCCCATCCTCCCTGAGCCCTGGGGAGAGAGGCACTGCCCCCTTTGTTTCTCCTTTGCAGACTTCACTGCGATGCTTCATTTCTGGTTTTAGGGGAATGGAGTTACTTTAGACCAGGTGGTCCAAAGCCAGAGTGACATGCGAGAGGACAGGGTTTTAGATGTCCCCTAATAGGAGGATGCCTTGGATCAGGCCTGCACCGTGGGTTGCCACAAGTACCTTGTGGGTGGTGTTGGTCTAGGGCAGCTTAAAATGAGAACTGATCATTATTAAACAAGAAGCTTGGGGGAAAAAATCAGCACTGGGAGTTGGATACACCACAGGTGTCAAGCCCTCATCTGAATCTGGCACAGGGAGAGCATTTCACCAAGTTATTCTGGGATACATTTGCTGGTTCTCTCTCACTCACCACTTTCCCAGCATCACCACCAATCTGCCCAAACTACTCTCTGTTATGACAGTGGTGTAGAGAAGGGAACATCATGGGAAGCTGGATACACTACCTTGCCTTAGACTGAAGGTTTATGATTATTTCTCAGTGAGGCTCAAATGTTGGACATGTTCCCACCTTTGACATTCTGAAGAGGTCACATCTAAAGGCCTTGGTGCACACAATCCAAACATCTACATGTGAGCTAGCAAGTGGGCCCCGGGTGCCTGACTCATCCTGGTGTGCCCAGAACTCAGGCTAGGGCCTGGCACATGGTAGATATTCAGTGAACATCTGTGTGGAATGGTGGTGGGTGCTCCAGCCATGTATTGACAAAAGCACAATGGCGAGGCCATTTGGTCAAACAATTGTACTTCAAATACTTGAAATATGAAGTCAGGATTAACTGGGTTGAGAGTAGGGTGACAGTTCTCCCTGTGGAGGAAACAGCTTCTGTGAAGGCCCTGAGGTAGGAAGAAGCATGGCTCCCTTCACTTCCTTGTGGCAGGAGCACAGACAGTGGAGGAGAGAGTGGGGTAAGGTGCATTTGGAAGGTGGGGACTATAATCTTCAATGATCTTGAAGGTCATAGAGTAGGACTTTGGTCTTTATCACAGAAGCCACTGCTAGCCAGTTCTGTCACTGCCGGTGTTCTGTGCCTGGCAAGACTGCTTGCTTTCACTACAATCCCTCAGTCTCCTTTGTGCAGGGGGCCCACGAGTCTATTTGTAAAAAACCCCCTGCTCCCAGGCGATTCTCATGTATTCTCAAGTTTTGGAACCATTGACTTAATAAATGTGTCATTGCTAACTGAGCCTAGTTAATTCTACTTAGGCTCTACCAAGGGACTACCAAAGAATTGTGGGACACCATCTGCTGGTAGGTGGGGGCTCTCTCTCAATTCTGGAGAGAATGGGGCGGCAGGAGCCATTAGCAACCCACACTGACTGCAGTGGAGAATGGGCCCATCCTCCCACCTCCTGGAGCTAATTCAACCCCATTTTTAAAAGAAAATGTTATTTTTTTTTATTTTGAGAGAGAGAGAGAGACAGAGACAGAGAGAGAGAGAGAGAGAGAGAGAGAGACCACATGTGTGTGAACAGCAGGAGGGGCAGAGAGAAGGAGAGAGAGAATCCCAAGCAGGCTCCATGCCACCAGTACAGAGCCTGCCACTGGGAGCTTGATCTCACCAACATGTGAGATCATAACCTGAGCAGAAACCAAGAGTCAAATGCTCAACCAACGGAGCCACACAGGCATCCCTCAACCCAATTTGACAGATCCAGATAAGGTTGTTTTACCTTTTGTACTCCATACCCCTATCTCCTCAAAAGAAGGCCATACCCTCCCCCCTCCAACCCCTCCTCCTCCCCCTTCCCTGTGAAACCACACTTATCACTGGGATGGAGCTGTCACCCCTCAGCGAGGCTCCTTCTAGGTTTCTCAGAAGTGCCCTGGGACTGCTCAGCATTTGGGTTTCTCCAGGGGAAGAACTTCAGCTGCCACAGGAAAAGAGATTCTCCCAGGCGGATCTGGGGTTCCAAGCATGTGATCCACAATGGGGAAGCCCCAATTCTTTCACCCAAGGCCAGGGAAAGACCAGGATTGGGAGGCAAGGCCTTGAAGTTTAGTCTTGGTCCTTTGTTAAGCCCCTGGGTGAGACCTTGGTGGCCGGATGTGCTGTGCCTATTTCCTCTCTTGTTGATGGCCAGTGATGGCAGCTTTCATTTTGAGTGCCATTTTGGGTTGATTAGCTGTGCTCTCTTTGGAGCAGGACATTTCTGGGCTTAGCTGAAAAGAGTTCCATGGTTGATTAGAGGTGTTGCCATGGCTGAAGGAGAGACTCCTGTCTAATAATTATTTCCTTTTTTGGATGCTTTTGAAGATCTCTTCCAGCTCAGGCTAATGAAGAATCTCTATGAAACTTTCCATGACTTGGCCAAAACACATTCTTTGTCCCTTTCTTTGAGCTCATGAAGTTTGTTTGCTTGTTATTCTTATTCAGGCCCATTGTCAGATACCAAATACTGCCTCGTGATAGTTCTGGTTGTATTTGGATATATGATTGGACTTGTCCATGATCGTGTAATTTTCTTATTTAACCATTTGGCTCCTTAAGTACATTATAGATCCTGGAGGGCAAGTCCTCTGGTTGCCCTACATCCCCTACATGGCTTCCTACACAGTCTTTAATATAGGCCTGTTTAAAAGGATGCAGAAAGGCCTCTGTGATTTGATTTAGTTTTATCTGACAGTGGTTAATTGTGAAGCACTTGATGCCTAACTGGTTCTGGACTGAAAATTTAATTTATAATTTTGACAATTATGATGTGTGCTGTTGGTGCCCTGCTGAGAACCCCTCCACCATGCATGTGCACCCCAAGTGCTGTGTGTATTGGCTGCTCATGGTTCACAGTCACTGTTTCTCAGAGAATTGCCCTCAGCCAAAAGAGAACCATCCTGTTCAAGAGACTATAACAGGAACTGTCTACCAAAGACTGACTCTGATTTAGGGGAAGGGTGTACAAAAGGGTGGGCCCCTTGACTCAAGGAGTAACTGACTTTCTGGTTCAGTCTGCACTTCAAAGGTCCCCATGGGATGAGGCTGAGACCACAGTGTGCTCACCTCTTCCCCTGTCCCCTGTGCTCCCTCACTCCCCTTTCCCTGAGGGCACAAGCCAAGTGAAGACCCCATCTCCAGCTCTGTCTCTAGGGAGCATGCTCCAAGACAATGTTTGCATTTTTGTCTGATTTGACTCTTAATTTCATCCATCAGAGAGAGAGAGAGATGAAAAATGGATCTATTCAGCCTCCTGTGTTGCTAGTTCTGGGCTAGGATCTGTGGAAAATTTAAAGAGAAAAAAGGCCTTGTCAACCCACATATGCGCCTTTCGAGCAAAATCTCATTTTAGACATTTTATACCAGTGTCCCTTAATTCTGGAGATGACCCAGGAAGTTCAATATTTCTACATCTTCCAGTCTGACCCTCCCAGGCAGCCTCCTCCATTTAGAACTAGCTCCCAAAGTCTTTGTCAACCTTAGGTTACCATAGTTATTTTCCTAAATATGGTCACTGTGTGCATTTTCTGAGTTATAAATTGGAACACGTGGTAAAAATAGAGCAGAATATGTCCCCAGTTTAAAGCTGCAGTACCCAAAAGATTGTGGGGGTGTGGAATCCCTCTGCCCAGGAGGCTATGCAGATGGTTGCTGGCCTGTCCATGCTTTACAGCCCTAAAGGTTCCTGGCTGCCTGAGGCCTACTGATGGGGTATGTGCTGCACATGTGTGGGCTGTGCAGGATAGGGAAACCAGGGACCTAGGTTGGACAATGTTGGAAGAATCCAGATCTCAAGAGCAGGGTCTTGGAGCCCATGGCACCTGCCTAATTCCAAGCCTTAAACTACACAAATGCACATATTCTCCATGAAGGCAGAGGCTTCTTGACAGGGCTGGCTGGGCAGACTGCTTGGCATATTCTCCATTAAGAGAAACCTAGGAATCTTGATGGTTGGAAAGGCTGAGGGCCCCTTCAGGCAGCCAGTCCAAATATGGTCAACTCCATTTTTTAAAAGAAAATAAAACTGTCACCAGTTTTAAGCTGTATACCCCGAAAGATTTTCAGGGCTGGGCTCCCTCAGTCCAGAAGGCTATACAGGTGGTCAGGGATAGACTGAATTTCACAGGCCTTTAGGGCCCAGGCTGCCTGTTGACATGTCCATACTGCGCATTGGGAGGCAGCACAGGTCACGTTAGCCAGGGACAATTACAGGCAGTGTTGGGAAAGGTGTGGTCATGGGAATGTGTTGTTAAGAGTTGGAGGCATCTACCTTATTCCAAACTCTAACCTGCACAAATGTGCCTATTCCTCCTGAAGATGGAGCTGGAGGAAACTGGACCACCTTGCTTGGGTGGAGCCAGGCAGACTGACTCAGGATATTCTCCAACAGGAGACTTGTTTACTGGGGGCCTTGATTACTGCAAAAGTCCAGGTCCCCATCCGGAAGCAAGTCCAAAGGTAGACTGATTGTTTAGCAGTTTAAGGGAACCATGTAAGAAAGATTATCAGAGGTGGGATTCCTCCAGGAAGATATGCAGGGGGTTGGGGACCAGCTTGAGATCCAAAGGCCTTGAGAACCGGGCTACCCATGGCCATCTGATATGGTGCGTACTACACATGAGTGGGCTGTGCAGGTCAGGGCAGCTAGGGACCTGGAACAGGGCGAACATAAGGAGAGACTATGTCTTGGGAGGGGCTTTCAGAGCTTTGCCACCCACTTCTTATCACACTGTAATGTGAAGTCTATACATGGAAACCTCAGGATCTGGGAAAACCTCACATGCTAATAATTGGACACTGGCATCAGTCTTTTCAAGGCCTGGGATGGCTTAGAAGGTACAAGCAAGAATGGACGGCTGTGGATTGCCTGTAACTCAACTCAGGACCATGGTTCTGGAAGCCATGCTAGAAGGTAGAAAGGGTTTGCAAAAGAGAGAAGGTTGGCAACTGGAGGTGTGTGGGAAATCAAAGGGGTCACACAGTTCTGGGCCCAAATTCCAGTTCTATCCCTTACTAGCTACATCAACTTTGACAACTCAAGCAGCAAAATCTAGCAAATGAGAATTCACTCTTCAGACAAGAATCCATGCTGTTGTATATACGATGCCTGATATATCATAAGTTCTTGATAAATACAACCAGGGCTCCATTTCTGGGTCAAACTTTCTAAGCTGGCTTTGTCTGCAGCCATGCCCCTCCCAGTCTGGCCTGTCACACTGCTGACAAAGCCCTTGAGCAAGGCTACAAGGTTTTCTCCATTGTGGCCTGAAGAACGAGGCCCCAACTTACAGAGAAAGGTGCTTGTTTTGATGCAGAGACAAGCCTGTTCAGCCCATGTGGCCCAACACCGTTGCATTTGCATTGCTCACAGTCTTGAGATTCCCTGGGCATTTCCCTGGAGTCAGCCCAGAAGAACACCATGGCAGAATGCAGGCAGAATTTAGCCTCACTCTTCTGCTCTGAGGTCTGTAGCAGCTGCTCTCCAATTAAGCATTTGGTTTGGACAAGGCCACTGACCCTCAGTTCACCCAAGTAAATCCACTTCCTCAGGAATGCTGAGGCTTTCACACAGATCACACATGGCTTTCCCTGGGGCTTTGAGGTTTAGAGACTTTCTATGATCATAAGCTGACAGCACTAGGTATTGGGGGTGGCTATGACCTCAGAGCCCCAAAGCTGGAAGGGCACACATTTCTCAGTCAGCTGAACTATGGCAGTCTGTGGATGAAGCTTCCTCATCCGAGAGTGGGCCACCCTTCAGAAGATTGTTATGACTTTGCCCTCTCCAACCTAGTTCACCCTTAGTTCCCAGAAGCCCTTCTCCTTGGTCTGAGATGCCCCTCACTTAAGGTCAGAAAATGTAGCTCATGGGCCAGATATGGCCCACTACTCGTTTTTGTAAATAAAGATTTATTAGAACATTGCCACGCCCATTTGTTTACATCTTGTCTGTGGCTGCTTTTATGCTCTGACAGCAGAGCAGAGTAGTTGCAACGGGTACCATATGGCTGTGAAACCTAAAATATTTACAATCCAGCTCTTTATGGAAAAAAGTTTGCCTACCCCTTCACTATATCATTTAGGTAGGCTTAGTACCAGATCATACCCTGGGATAAAGAGGGGATGAGATTGGGTCCGAGCTTCCTTTCTGACAAGAAGCCCCCTCTCCTGGGAAGCATAATAAACATCTGGCAGAGGAATATCTTAAGCTGCATAATGCAGACTGTCCAAGGCAAGTTCTCTAGCCCCCTACTCCTATAAGATGCCTCCTGATAGAGGGTTTTGAAATCAAAGATTTTTAAGAAACACATTCCTTAACTTCCTCTTGAAGAGTCACAACATATGTTAGTATACTAAAGGCTCTGAGAAGTCCCGTGGGTAACAAACCTATTTACTATGTATAACAATGTTTTGCTAATGGAAATTGATCACGGAATTTTTTTAACAAGTATATCAAAACCATAGCCCACAAAATTTAGAAACATATTTGGGAAACAATGATCTAAGAGAAAAAGTTGATTTTTGGAGTTTTAGATATTATTATTTGTTAATCCCCTGGTACTCTCACCTAGTTCTAGAAGAGGGTGGGAAAGACCACTGTACAGCCTTTCCCTACACTAAACCACTCTGTGGGTGTTGCAGAGTCTGGGATGCCAAGAGTTCTTTCTTTCTCTTGATGACTTCAGGGAGTTGGGGAGGGGTCTCAACACCAGCACTGTGGATGGTGAGCTAGGATGGCAGAGAGAGAGGTCTTTGCAGCTGAGGTCCTTTTGGGTCTTCCTGCTCCTCTTCTCTCCATGGAGAAGCATGGGCATCTTGAAGGCAGGCAGCCCCACTGGGGAGAGGGCTAGAGGGTGGCTTGGGCTGCACATGTGTCCAGCCCTTCTTGCCAGTCTCCCCCATCTCACATATTGGCAGGAGTGATTGGGGACTGGAGGAAGGAGACACACTGGTAAAGAGTGGTTCTGGCCGGAGTTTGGGGCTGGACATTCCTGTTTGAGATCAAGGATACAGAGAATGCCTCAAGGAATGGACTGTCTGGGTGGGAGGAAGACTGGTAAGGCAATACAACACTCTATTCAGGTTGTCAAAGCCTGATGTGTGACGCTGTCCCAAAAGTCTTTTAAGATCGTGAGTCAGCAAAGGAGAAGCCAGACAGACAGTCAAGGCAGAACATATTGCCACCTTTGAACAAGGGCCAGAGAAGGAATTTTGGTACAGTTCACCACTGTAGGTTCAAGCCCTGTCTCTCTGGAGATTATTAGATAGAAAATACAGCTTATGCAGTGGAAAACAAGTAAATCTGCAAAGTAGAATTAAACCCACTGAGACAATGAGCAGAACACCTAACAGGTAATTTTAAAAATCTGAATGAAGCAGCAATGAGAATCCATTTTATCTGGATCAGAATAGCAAGATTTTTAGAAAGGAAAATAAATGTTAGAAAGGCTGCAGAAGCTTGGCCCTGTCCCACGCTGCTGATGGGAAGGAACATCGTTGCCACATTTCTCCGCACAGTAAGAGCCTTCAAAATGTTGCTACCTTTTGACCAGATGGTTTCATTTCTAGAAATCTCTCTGCGGGAACGATCAGAAAAGGAGAAGAAAAAGCTTTTATGAACAAAGATGTTCATGTAATACAATTTATAATATTGGAAGTCTTCTGAATGTTCAATGATAAGGGATGAATGACGTAGACTGACCCTCACATGCTATGGAATATTTTACAGACTGTAAAATGATGGCTAAAAGGTGTTTATAAGGACCTGAATTTGTATTGATATAGCATTAAATAAAAAATGCAAAACTGTATAGAACTATCTTAACCAACTTATATAAAGATAACATGGCAGCTAATAAAATATTAAAAATACATATTTATGAATGGCAGGACCATGAGTAATTTTCAAATTTTTTAAAAATGTTTTATTTATTTCTGAGAGAGAGAGACAGCGTGAGCAGGGGAGGGGCAGAGGTAGAGGGAGACACAGAATACGAAGCAGGCTCCAGGCTCTGAGCTGTCAGCACAGAGCCCGACGTGGGGCTTGAACCCATGAACCATGAGATCATGACCTGAGCCAAATTGGACGCTTAACCGACTGAGCCACCCAGGCACCCCATAATTTTCAAATTTTTAATGCATTTCCTAGGTGTTCTTCCTTTTTTAAAATGTTCATTTATTTTTGTGAGAGAGATAGCATGACCGGGGGAGGGGCAGAGAGAGAAAGAGGAAGACGCAGAATCTGAAGCAGCCTCCAGGCTCTAAGCTGTCAGCATAGAGCCCGATGTAGGGTTTGAACTCGCAAACCATGAGATCATGACCTGAGCCAAAGTCAGATGCTTAACCGACTGAGCCACCCAGGTGCCCTATATTTCCTAGGTTTTCTTCAATGATTATATATTATGTTTATAACCAGAATATTCGAGTAAATCCATTAGGAATTCAGAGATGGGAGAGAATGCTGGCCCAGAGTTATCAGCAGATGCTCCTGAAAGAGCTCAGAGTTGAAAAAGGCCCTGTGTAAAATGACCGGTGCTCCTGCATGAGGTAGGCCAGGTGGGTCATACTGCTCCCACTTGACAGCTATGGAGCCCAAGTCTCATGGGTAGTGCTCGCTCAAGGTCAGTCACCAGCATTAGTAGTCAAGATGCGAGCCCACCTCCCCATTCCAGGCCCAGCTGCCTGGTGACAGGAGGAGCCTACTGGCAGCTGCTGTCATCTTTCAGCCCTCAGCCTCTGACTGTTTATCTGGAGTGACTCGGCAGAAGCCAGCCTGGGACGCCTGCCCCTGGCCAGGCTGCGCTGCTCACGTGCAGCTCCCCGTATGTCTCGGTACCAGCCGCTTGGCATCCCAGGGGCCCCGGGTGGGGCTGGCAGTGTTCTGGAGTGCTCGACTGCCAGGTGCACTGGGACTAGATCACCCCAATGCATGAGCACAGAACGGGTAAGGTGTGTTTCCGTCAGCCGTGTCTCATGCCGGGGGTGACTCAGTAGGCCCTTGGGCGCCTTCCAAAAGCAGATATTTGTTTGAGCAACACTTGATCAGAATGTGCGTTCTGGATTTTTTTTTTTTTTTTTTGCAAGGTTTTCTGAGGAAAGCAGTGGTAGAGGCGGTTGCCAGGAAGCTGAATGTGTTGCAAAACAGCCCACAGAAAAAGAGTGGGTGACTTGGTGTGAAGAATAGGAACTTTGGTGGTAGACAGACTTGGGTCTGAGCTCTGCCACAGCCGCCTCCAAGCTGAGGTACCTTGATCAAGTCAACGAATTTTTCTGAGCCTCAATTTTCCTTATTTGTCAAATGGGCATGATGGTACCAACCTCACAGAGAGAATTAAACAATACAGTAAAGACACTCCATGAAAGTCACTACCATGACTAATGGCTGTGAAGACTCTATTAAAAAAATACTTTAGTACTTTTAAATATAATTGAGTAATACTTGGTTTAAGTCTAAACATGTTGTAAGCGAATGGTGCAGTATGGAACATGGAGGCACAGTTTAGATCTACTGGAGCCATCTCTGCGGGAGACTGCAGGGAGGATGAGCACATTGGAGTGGCTTTGGGAGGATAGCATTGCTAAATGGGCGGCAGAGTAAACCCAAATGCAGACTGCAGCAGTCCCCAAAGCTCTGCAAACATTGAAGGAACTATGAAAAGGTCTGAGTTTGCTTTGTGTTGGGTCCTTGTTGTAGGAGGGAGGCAGACACCATGGTCCCTCATTTTCCTCCTGGGCCACCTTCCCATCATGTGTCTCTGCTCACATAATGCCCGTCCTAGAGTGGCATCTTGGCTTCTCTGAGTCCCATTATCCTTCCAGGTCTGCTCTTGCTGCTACTACCCCTGCCTCTCCAGCCATAGGTCACTGAGTGGGTCCACATGGTTCCCTCCTGTCTCTGCCACTCAAACTGTACTTCTGCATGAGAGGCTGTGCAGGGTAGTGGGACAAGCAGGGGTACCAAAGAGACACAGACAATCTGCCACATATCTGTTCTATGGCTAAGGGCAGGTTATGCAACTGCTGTGAGCATCAGTTTTATTATACGAACATGTGAATCATAATTATAGTTATCAACTGTTGAGTACTTATTATGTGCCAGGCATGGTGCAAAGTGCTGTAAAGATATTATTTCCCCAAGTCTCTGTGCATATGAAGAGGAGTGGTGTGCTGGCTGGTGTTTAACAACTGACTGTCTAAAGAGCAAGACTTGATGTGTGCTTTGCCAATGTCTGTGGTGTAAATATTTTCATTGTGGTTAATTTCAACCTACCAACTTGATGTCACTGATTCCAGAGCTGGGAAAGGGGTACATGATTGACCCCCACAAACCGTGAGAGCTGGTATCCAGCATACCTTGGGAAGGAGGGAGGGATGTGCCATTATCCCTTTTCTGTGGGTGAGGAATCTGAGCCTCAGAGGCTTCTGTGACCTGTCTGAGCCCCCACAACTGGTGACTGTGACAGAGGCTGTCTACCTCCACAGTCTGTGGTCCTTCTGCTTCACTCCCCTATGACACTGTTTCAGGGATTGCATATCATGTGGCACGTTGCCCAGCACACAGTAGGTGCTCAAAACCAGTGGCTACTGAAATGATTGTCAATGATAACATCACCAGCCAGTTTCCCAGGCCTCCTTGGTGGCTGGGTGTAAGCACTTCTGGAAGAACTGGGGTGGAGGGTTCCCTGGCTACCCCTCCAGCTCTGCCTCCCTTCTGCCAGCAGGTCCTACCTTCACCTATTTCCCTGGTGAGAACATGGAGAAATGCTTTCTCAGTGGAATAATGACCTCTGCAGGTGCCTGAGCGCAGTTTGTCATTTTACACTATTTAGCCCAAAGTTTCATAAACACACATTCTGGATGATCCATTCTCCAAAGAAAAGAAATGGTCAATAGTCCTTCTGGTCAGTGTGGAGTAGGAGAGGAAGAGAGAACACATGCAATCCTTGGTGGTCATTGCTGGTGATGGAAGCTTCCCAGGAATCCATGTGATCATTCCTTAGTGATTTAAAGAAAATCTTTCTGTAACCCACACATATGCATGCGCGTGCACACACACACACACACACACACACACACACACAAACTTCCAAGTACAACAGAGTCAGCACTCCTGATCTCACTACTGAGAAGAGGGTTATGAATACAGACTGAGGGTTCTCTTGATTATCACCAAGGGAAGTACTGGGGAAACCATATGTTTCCTCATAGGGACACGGCTTCTGGGCTGGAGGTGGGGTTTTCTTCATGAGAGCAGCTTCATCCCAGAGATCAGTCTTAGGGCACATGATTCTGAATTAGGGGAGCCCAAGCAGTGGTAAGACCAATGAAAACAAACACATCAGATACCCTGTAAATCATGTTAGAATCCTCACCACAGCACAGTGACATAGGGGCTATATTTATCCTTACTTCACAGCTGAGCACACTAAGGTTTAGGGATGTAAACAGCTTCCTCCAGGTCAGGCACTCAGTTAAGGACTTTACAAGCACAGTGGCTTATTTTACTCACCCAGTCCATCATGCAGTTTGTGCTACTGGTTTTCCGTTTGATAAAAATGGAGGCTCAGAATGGTTATAGTGAACCACTGAGTCATAGAGCTAATAGTGATGGAGTGAATAGGTACTCAGGTGCCTTTGATTCTGGGGTCTGTACACATAATAACTAGCTGGAACCTTCCCTGGAAAACCTGAGATTGCTGGCCTCCCCCACATCCTGGCCTCCAGCCTGTCTTCAGCTATAATGCTGGAGCCCAGCACTCAGCCTGTGCACCGCTTCTGGGCGAGAAAAGATTTCTGGATGTTAAACCCCCAAATGCCTTCTCATTGCCTACAGGTGTCACACAGGTTCCATCTCTGTCTCCCATGGCATTCCAAGTGGACAAGACCCATTCCTTCCTTGTTGAGAGTATCATCTCAACCTGGCCAAAGGAAAGCAATGTATTTCTTTTGCCTCTGGACCCCTTCCCTCAGTCAACCTTGTTTTGTGGTAGACCTACAACAATCAATTCTCTACAACCCCAGTTCCTGATCTTAGCCAGTGCCCAGGACTTTGGGAAGCTGGAAAAATGGGTGCTGCTTTCCCAGTGAGAAGGGCCCTTCTCTTCTCATTGCCGCTGCCCTGGTTCAGGCTCCATTATCTCTCACCTAGAACTGGCTCTGTAATTTTCAAGACCCAGTGCAAAATGAAAATGCAGGTCCTCTTGTTCGACAATTACTAGGAACTTCTAGACAGTGACAGCATGGCATTAAACCAAAGGTGGTCTTTTCTAAGCATGGGGCCTGTGCAGTCACACAGACCCCACACCAATGAAGCCAGCCCTACCCTGGACCATGACAACTGACTGCTGACTGGTTTTCCTGCTTCCCTTCTCTTGCCCTGTCTTCAAACCATTCTCTACACTGTAGTCACAGTGACAGTCCCTGACCATACTTTCATGTAAGTCCATGCACAGATTCACACCTGTAAGGAGTGAAGGCCTAGGTGAACATGGCAGGCACTTCAGACTGTTCCCTCTAGACCCTCTTTCTTTGTCTCAGCACTATTCACATGTTGTGCCAGATAATTCTCTGTAATGGGAGATTGTCCTATGCGCTGTAAGATATTTAGCAGCATCTAAATATCTAGATATTTTGCCTCTATCTTCTAAAGGACACTAGCAGCCCCTATTCTCTCTTGCACATCATGACAATCAAAAATATCTCCAGACATTGCTGAATGTCTTGGCGTGGGGTGGGGGTGCACGTCATTCCCAATAGGCCTAGAGGCATGGAGTGGGACAGAGCTTCTGGGAGGCATGAGTGACAGGTGAGGAGGGGGCCATGCAGCATTTTGTTGTAGACATCACCTTTCAGGCAGGGTTTGGTTCTGTGAGGACTTTGTTGGGGGTAACGTTGTCCTGCCTGACATCTCAGTCTACTTCCTCCCTGATACTTAAACACAGTCAGGTAAAACATCGGGTCTGAGTCCCTAAAACTTTTTAAAAAATCAGTTTCAACTTTCAGCTTATATTATTCTACAGGTATTTTAAAGGATTTTAGAGATTACTTAGACAAGGTCAGTCATCTGTGTTATAGATGAGGAAATGGAGTCCCAGAGAGGCATAGTGGATTTTTCAATAGTGGATTTTTCATCCAACGCTTTGCTGGCCTTCTCATTCCCTTTGTATAAGATAGCATTGCTGTTATTTTCCTTGAGGAACTTTCTTTGAGGAACCAAATTCTCATGCCAGGTGGTGGGCTTAAGCTAATACTATCTTCCTGCTTTGGGAATTATCACATGACCTCAAGGCGACCAGTCAGAGTTAATGCTGAAATGTGTGCTGACACACTTGGGAATGAGGTCCCTCTTTTCTTCCAGAGTCCTTGCTGAACTGCTAGGATGGAAGCCTGGAATTCTTGGGGGAGCACACGTGCCAGGAGATCGAATGAAAGTGGGCACATGGAGGAAGGCAGAGCTGAGGGACAGATAGCCTGCATCATGCAGGCCTCAGTTGACTCCTAAGACTGGTCGAGCCTGCAAGCAGACGTACCACTGCACTTTACAGTTTTGTGAACCCATAAAATCCTTTTTGTATGTCAGCCAGCTGAGTTGGGTTCCTAACACTTGTATCCAAATGGATCATGACATACCTCGGGTTGCAAGCTCAGAGCTTATTTACAGCAAGATGTTGCTCATAAAGGCTTGTGAAAAAGCTTTGATGGGGTCGATTTTGTTGGTGATGGCCCCAGGAATCCGCTCCCGCCCCTGGCAAGGGTCACAATGAGACAGCGCTCTGGTGGCACATACTTACCACGCTGCTGTGAGGTTTCTTTACCACTCATTAATGCATTCATAGGGAACATCTACCCAGAGACACAGCAAGGAGCAGGGCTCATAAATCTTTTAAACTGACATGAAAGAAAGGCTTTGATTTTTCCAAATCCAGGGTAGAAAGGGTAGCTTCTCTGTTTCAAAAATATTTATCTTTTAAGGATCTTCAGGCCCAGAGTTCATCAAGTGAATCTTTCTTTTAGCCATTAAAGTGAGCTGTTAAAAGCAGCTAGAACGGAGACCTATTTCTCTTTCATTTTGCTACCCCATGGCTCCAGCTCTTACAATGGGTCCCTTCTCGGCAAGCCCAGGCTGTTCTGGCCAGTGCTCTGGGCTTTGCATGATCTTTTCTGGTCCCAGGGCAGCTCCCATCCAGTGGAGGAGACAAAGAGTAAATAGGAAATTGAAATACAGGAGGCTGAGTGTGCCTTAGAGGGAAGCACGGTGCCTGTGTGAGCACAGTGGCTATGTGCCCTGTCCAGCTTGGGCATCAAAAAAGACTTCCTGGAAGAGGTGTTAGCTTATGTGAACCTTAAAGGAAGACAACAGTTAAGTAGTTGGAAAAGAGGAGGGCACATTCCAGGCAAAATAAATGAGTATGAGTCTGTCTGGTTGGGGGAAGCCAAGGAGAGCTGTGTTTATTCAGCTCCTTACCGAAAACTCCCTGTGTCCAGCATTTTTAGAGCCCAGTGAAATCTATATCTTTGAAGTGAAGCAAGCAGGGGTCAATAGCCTCAACCCCTGGTCCTGAAATAATAGGGCACAGTCTTAAATCTGGTGGGGGTGGATATGCAGGCAAAATGGATGGGTGACAGCTGGAGGTGCAGGCAGGTGGCAGGTGATTCATTTGTTACCACTACCAGCCCACATTTGTCACTGTTTACTATATGCAAGGCCCTGGCTGGGCCCTGGGGACACAGAGACCCTGCCTTCGAGGAATTCATAGACCAAGTGAGTGAACAGATGTCAACACTGTTCGAGGACTCTGGAGATGCAGGCACCATGTGATGACCTCTCTGTCTGTGGCAGAGACAGCATAAGGAGCTTGGAAGCCTCAAGAAGGGCAGCCCAATCTGCCTGGAGAAGTCTAAGAAGGCTTCCTGGATGAGGTAGCATCAAGTAGAGGCCTGACAGACAAATGGGAGTTATCTAGATGAAGAAGAGTGCACAGAGGGAGACTCTCCAGTTGGAGAGGGTATGGAGGGCAATGTCCTGGAGAGGAGAGAGAAATATTTCCTTCAGGACATTGAAAATGGCTACATATAGCAGGAGGTCATGCTTCTGGGGGAGGAGCAGTGCCTCAGGCCACTTGGGAGTAGACTGGGATAGATGGTAAAGGACAGTGTGGGGCAGAGATGGGGAGACAGATTGGAAAATGTTACACAGGTATAATCAGCAAGACTAGGTGTGGGAGCAAGAGCTGAGCTGGAGTCCAGTGCTTGTTAATAAGGAGGGAATATAGGAGGGGCAGGTTTGGAGGATAGCGGACAAATTCCCTTTTACCATGTTGGGGTGAGATGTTGTAGAATATCCCACACTCGCAGCTGGAACTGTGGGCTGGAAGCTCTGTGAAGGTTGGGGGTGGAGAGACAGGTGCGTGAGTCATTGACAGGCAGTGGAGGTTGAAGCCAGGCATCAGCTATGTTCATGAGGTAAAGGATGGGAGAAGGAGGGAGAGGGATGAGAGCATCACTGGACTGGAAGCAGATCTGGGCACTAGCAAGAGGCAAACTCTGGCCAAAGATGAGCCAGGGAAGGGAAGGGGAAGGAATCAGGAGTGGGGGACATAAAGTCAAGGAATGAGTGACCTCTGGTGTCCATGCCAGAGAAAGGGGGCATGGGGCCTGGCTTAGGTAGCATTATTCTGCTCAGCAGACAGGCTGGCACTTAGAGTCTGGAGAGTCTGTGTCATGTCTAGAGGGCACCTGGGGCTTGGTCATATGGTGGGAGCCAGTTTCTAGAACATGCACAGAAAATAGGTTGTTAGCTGATTTGAAGCTGAGTCACTGAATGATATAGTTTGGGGTGGTGGTTATGGAGTGTCTTTTGGAGGGTCATCCATTGCTTTTTTACTTCTATTGTTATTCTCTCCCACATTATGGCATCCTGGTTCTCTCTCTACTTCATTCATTCACTGGCTAATGCTTAGAGAGGATTTACAACAGTACTTGGCACATAGTAAGAGCTCAGTAAATGTTAGCTTTTGAAAAAATTATTTGGGAGTACCTGGGCGGCTCAGTAAGTTAAGGGTCTGAGTCTTGGTTTCAGCTCAGGTCATGACCTCACAGTTTGGGAGTTCAAGCCCCATGTCGGTTCTGCACTGACAGCACAAAGCCTGCTTGGGATTTCTGTCTTTCCCTCTTTTTCTGCCCCTCCCTCACTTGCACTGTCTCTGTCTCCCTCAAAATAAATAAACTTGAAAAAAAAATAAAACATTACTTGTCATTTTGAGTTGCTGATTGTGGCAGACTACTATAAGGTGATACCTGGTGAGTCGTTCCCTTGTATAACCCCCTCCTCTTGGGTGAGTGTGAAACTTGTGCCTTGCTTCCAACCAACAGAATATGGCAAAGGTGAAGAGATATCTTTTCCTTGATTAGGTTACATTATCTCAGCAAATGTGATGGGATTAACTCCTGTGGTCACATCAATGTTATATGGGACTCCTTAGCAGATGAGAGAGAGAGAAAGAGAGAGGCTCTCCTGCTAGCCATGAAATGAGAGCAGCTATGACCTTAGTATCTAACATGGCAAGGACACATGAGCAGCTGTCCCTAGGATCTGGGGTCCTCGATCCTACAACCACAGTAACTGAATCCTGCACAACCATGTGAGCTTGGTAGAGGACCCCAGCTCCAGGCAGAAACAGTGTGGCTGATGCCTTGATTGCAGTCTTGTAAGACCCTGAGCAGAGCATCCTTTGAAGCCGTGCCCAAACTCCTGACCACAGAAATCACAAGGTAATAAATGTATGTTGTTTTAAGTCACTCAAGTAGTAATTTTTTAGTGCAGCAGCAAAACTAGTACGTTGATATGTACTCAGTGAACAAATGATTATGAAGTGAGCACTAACTGGCACAGTGTTCGTTGCATTGCCAGGAGTAGACACATAAGACGTAGTGCTTATCTTCAGGGGCTCCTAGTGAGCTCCTGAAATAGTAGGTTCCCGGAGTAAGAGTTTGCCTGTCTGCAGAAGATGAGAGCATTAGGAAAGACTTCTAGGCAAAAGGAGGAGCTTGTAGTAAGGCCCACAGGCCTGAAGAGGCTTGAGCATTCTGGCTGGTGAACACTTTAAGGGGGAAAAACTTGGTACCTGGGATACAGCTAAGTGGTCATCATGTCTCCTATGGCCTTCACAGACACCCCGAAGCTACAGAAGAGTTCTGGGCAGGGGAATGACTGGGGGGAGTGGACGGTGGGTTGAGAGCAGGCATCTTGGTCTTTGCTGTTGGTGCAAGGCCAGCATGGTGCCGGTGTGCTTTTCCTGAGATGTCAGCTATCACGTCCACAGCCTCCACAGAGCCCGCAGGACAGGACGTGACTGCGGTCAGCTGGGTACTATAATACTACCTGTCAGGGTTCTTGGAGTTCCCCATGGATGGTCCCTCTTCCCAGAGCTGGAGCTATAGCCAAGGCATTCTGAGGTTTCAGACCTTTCTCAATTGCTGGAGAAAGTGTTCCTGCTCTGTGCCACGTACAGGAGGGAAGAGATGCATCAACGAAATCTAGAGGAGGTGATGCTGGTTCCTCAGTCCATCATAGGGGATACCGGGAGACCTCTCCCTTTTTCTTTCATCAGCTATCCAGAAATCCGGAAGCAAGACATGGGTTTACATGCAGGCAAACAGTTTAATGTCATAACTAAGCCTTTTATTTCTAGCCGGAGCCTCTCTGCTAAGAAGAAACACTGACGTCATGTGTCTGTAATGCACAGTACTCTGATTTCTCTTGCAAAGAAGTATTTTACTTATTGCCAGGACAGGGATGGAGCTGGGTCAGTGTTTCATGGGCATTAACTGGAAAGAGGTGAGTATGGGCTCTGCACCCAGATCAGATGCATTTCTCCCACCTCCTCTCGCAGACAGCTGTGCCTGCTGGTGTCTGCTGGATCAGGGTGCCCTGGAATGCAAGCAGGAGGGCCTGGGCCAATGGCCATTGTCTTGCCAGCCCCAAGACCGGCCAGCAGTTGTTATTTTTGTTTGGAGGTCTCAGTGCTGTGAGACTGCCGTCGCCTCTCGTCTCAGCATGAGCCTTGGGAATCACACGCTCAGTGGCAGCTGTGTTTCTGTAGATGTGACAGTAAATATCCAGAAAATTGAGTGCTTTCTGGTCCTCAATTTAAGAAGTCATTTGCTGGATAGTGCTAACTAAGAACAGTCATTAAACTTGAGAAAGCACCCTTCTGCCTCACTCCTTAATTAAATGGAAGAGAGAAATAAAAACCCAGCTTTGGGAAGCCCCAGGTTCTGAGCAGGAATGACCGCAAGGGAGGAGGAGACTCAGATGTGGTGTGGCTGCTGCTTCTCTCACAGGTGTGGCTGGCACGGGGGTGAGTGGGCAGCCATATTCAGACACATGAGTCCTGCATGATCCCCTGGGTGTGATCACGAGGCGGGGGCAAGATGGCGGTGGGGCGGACAGAGACAGCCTGAAGATGCAATGGCTATGTGCTGCATTGTGTCCTCTCATAGTTCGTGTTGAAGTCCTAGCCCGTGATGTAACTGTATTTGGAGATTGGGCCTTTAACCAGGTAAGTAAGGTTATATGAGCTCACGAGGTGGGGCCCTAATTTCATAGGACTAGTGTCCTTTTAACAAGAGGAAGAGAAACCAGGGTATGTGCAGGACACAGAGAAGTCTGCCATCTGCCAGCCAAGGAGAGAGGCCTCAGGAGAAACCCAACCTGCTGACACCCTGATTTTGGACTTACTATACTAGCTTCCAGAACCGTGAGAAAATAAATTTCAGCTGTTGAAGCCCCCACCCCAACAGCATCGCCTGGACTGCCGTCTGTGGTATTTTGTTGTGGCAGCTGGAGCTGATGGATACAGAAACCATTCTGAGATCAGAGCAGGCAGCAGGGGAGGAGGGCAAGGTTTAGAGGGTCGGGCAGGCCTCAGACGCCAAGGCCAGTGAGGCTCCCTCACTCTACCCACAGGAGGGTGGTAAAGGCTTAGGTCCTACGGGTGGGGATTTTGCTGAGCCGGGCATAGGCTTTGAGGATCTCTGGTTTGCATGAGGCATGGCTCCTTCTCTCAGGCTTTCCCTCACCTGCAGTATGTCCTCTTTTGGGAACTGCCTTTGTTGGGCACTCTTCTCCAGTTTGGCTAGTGGGGTCAGAAGAGCCCAGGGTCTGCTCAGCTGCTCGGGAGGACACACCTCGCCCTGCTTCCCTGTGAGAAGCCAGGGAGGAACCCACTCAGCTGTCACTCATTCAGGGAGGCCTGAGGTACCTGGCTTAGGCCAGTGGCCCTGGGCTGATGGGGGAATAGGAAGGCCCTGGAGGTCAATACTGGGCTATGGGCCTAGCAAATGGGGTGCTGGAGCTGCTGTGGCTTTTATGTATTAGTGTGGCTTAATCTGATCTGTGATCTGAGCAGAAGGAATCTTTCTGCTCTGTGGGGCTGAATGCAAAGGGCTGGGAATTTCAGTGATGGTGTGATGGGGCTGGGGTAGCCCCTCTGCCCCCTTCCTCAGGAATATTTGGGAGCAGTGGGCAGATGGGATAGGACACGGGTCAGGGGTCCTAGTCAGGGCTCTTTCTTACTAACACAGAGATTGTTAAAGGGGTGTTTCACACATTTCCCTAGGCTTCCAGGAGGCTTGTCATATCCAGTGGTGTTTGCCTGGTGGCTGCAGCACTAGTCAGGGAGACTCTGCCCATCCCCCCTAGTGGAAGCTTCCTGATGTGAGCAGTCCTGAGGCAGCAGGATGTTTGTGGCCTGAGTACCTGACCTGGACTCCCCAGCACTCCGGGGTGCTCAGCTCCTCCTTCCACTTAGCCACTGTGGGCCTGCCTGGAACTGGCTGTTTGACCTCTCTCTCCACCCACAGCCAAGTCTCCTCCTCTGCTGTGGGGGTCAGGGAAGGAACACAAGATTCAATACCGCAGCTCTGACCTGTGGTGCAGCACAGTGCAACCCGCTGGTGGTTCCAGTGATGTGAGCCAACACGATGTGGTTTGAGAATAATTTCTGTCAGATAGCATCCTGACAAGTCCTGTGAATTTGGGCTGCTTCTTACCTTTGTCTCATCCTCAAAGTGAGGATAATACAACGTACCTCAGGAGATGTAGTGGGAATTAAGCAAGTTGTCATGTGTGCAGTCTGTAGTCAGTCCCTGGAGCAGAGTAATCACTCAATGAACTATATGGTCCCAGTCGTGATTGTTGGTAATGCTGCGGCGCCCTCACCACCACCGTCCATCCAGTCCTCCCCTGCTTTCTCCTCTCTCTGGTCTTGTAACATGCCATGGCACCAGTTCTTCCCAAATCCACTTACTATACCCTTGTCATCATCATGTCACCCACACAGAAGACGCCAGCAGGTGGCCAGGGGTCTGACCCATGCCCTGCTCCCATCCTCCACTGCTCTCACTGCACCTCCATTGGACACAGTGTCCCGGCCTCCTCACCCCTTGGAGGGGCCACATGACTCTTCTAGATGCCCATCCCATCCCTGAGAGACATGATAGTTTTGCTATTTGGCTACATTCTTTCTGCAGAGAGTGTACTCTTCCAGTGTGCCTGAAAAGATCAGCATTCTGTTTTAAGTTGCATTGTGTGAAAAACTGTTAGGCAATATTCTGTGGACCAATGAACATAACACACCAAGTATGAAGTCTTTATCGGTGAGTTTTGTGCTTCTTGAAAATATGCTCTTGGTAACAAAAGATAACTAGTCAAAAACTTAAAACAATAGGTATTTGTTGATGAAGTGTCCTGTTGTCTGCATCTTCTTTTAAACTAGCTTGGCTGAACTATTTGAGAGAATGAATACACATGATGAAATTATGTGGCCAAAATATACCTTGATTATAGATGAGGGTATATGAGTCTTGCTAACACTGTTTGCTTTATTTTCTTTGGGATTAACATTTTTTTAATGTTAAATGGGAGAAAAGAGAATGGGTAGATGTCATCCGATGCAGTGCAGAGCAAAAGTGGGTAATGTTAATTGTCGATAAACATCCAAATCAGGTATACATATATTTTGAAAGTGACACATTTTGTATTAGGCATTTCAGGTATTTTTGTGGAGCCATCTGGCATCTTGAGTCATGTTCTCAGCATTCACAGCTTTACTTCGGAACACTTTGCCCTGACCTATTTCTCCCACCTGCTGTGTTCTGCCTCCCTGTACCCTTGGCCATGACCTGGCAGCTCATTCTCCTTTTTCTATCCTTTCCTTCCCTGGCTCTGAAGGTGGGTCCTTGGGAAAGCAGACCTAGCTCTCAGAGCTGACCACACTGTCTCTAGTGGCCTTAGATAAAGACCCCAATCCTGATGGTGAGAACCTCCTGTCCCTCAGGGGCCTCCTGCTGCACAGACAGAAATGGAACTGCAATTTACATAAATGAAACTAAGTTTCCCCGTGCTTATCTGTTATTGCATAACAGGAGTGGTAGCTTTGGTTTTCAGCAAGCTTAGGGAGTATGCTTGGGATGGGCTGCCTTAAAGTACAGGCCCTGTGTCCTCTGTAAAACAGGGGGACACAGGGTACCTCAGAGCAGTGTAAAGACTGCTTCACAACAGCTGAAAGAAAGTATAAAGAGAGATCCTAGAATCACCAGCTGAGGACACACAGCATGTATTGATGCATTGTGGGTCCAGAAAGCAAACATAGGTTCCCCACATGTACCCCCAAACCAAACATGCCAAGTGCAGGTCTTCCAGGTACGCAGATTGACTTGTGAGTGATCCTCCCTCCTCCCCCCCCCCAACCCCCATAGCTGCATGCAATGTGCTCCCAGCTGGGTAGCAACAGGTACTTCATTACTTAAAACTTGTATATATTCACAAACACAGGCAAAAGCTGGTAAGGAATGTGATAGTGAGCCTGGACATCCTGTGGCACTTCTTCTCAAACAGTACAGTGTCCAGGCCCAGCTAAGATTCTCCTGTTCCCAGAAACCCTTCCCTGACTTCTTGGCTGACAGAGAGTGGTCCTCAGGGCTCCTTGCACTGTCACTCCCTGTGGTCCTTCCCTGTGCTGTGTGTCTTGTCCAGAGTGATCATTTTGTGATTTTCTATCAGTTTGCCAAGCTGCCCCAGCTGTCCCTGAGAGACAGGGGAGAAGAAAAGAATGGGGAAAAGCCCCATACAATGTGGCTTATATACTGAGGTAGCCCTGGCCCTTGAGGTAGAGCACCTCGCCTCCTGAATGTCACAAACATTTTTTAAATGTAATTTTTATTTTCTTAATGTTTATTTATTTTTGAGAGAGAGAGAGACAGAGCATAAGCGGGAGGTGGGGGGCAGAGAGAGAGGAAGATACAGAATCTGAAGCAGGCTCCAGGCTCTGAGCTGTCAGCACAGAGCCTGACACGGGGATCAAACCCATGAACCATGAGGTCTTGACCTGAGCCAAAGTAACACGTTTAACTGACTGAGTCACCTAGGTGTCCCATCACTTCCTGATTGTTATGCACAATATTGAAATCTACTCCAATGGTGGAGCTCTCACCTTGGCTGGCTGTAACCCTTTCGTATCTATCCATCAGTAAAATCTAAACAGAACTAGACAAGCACAGTCTTCAAATGGACCCCAGGGCGAGGACAGCATCCATTCAGAGGTCACAAAGCCTGGGCCTGCAGCTCTCTGCTCTTTCCTGGCCCTGGCTGGTTGTGGCCACCTGGGACCCTGGTGATTGGGTAGCTGCCCACCTAGAGACAGGAATACTTGGATTGGGACAACTATAGGCCAGACACCTAGAGTGCTGAAGACTGTCAACACAAACAGGGAGTCGTTCCCTCTGTCAGAATTTCTATGACTGGAAAACAGTCTTTTGGGGAGATGGTATAAATGGCATCCAGGGCTGGGATTTTTCTCTTGACAGCCATGTTTTGGAGGAAACGATGAGCTCCTGCTTAGAACATAAGATCTGGGAGAGGATTCTTCACCCCCTGCCCAAATTCTACACATTGATCCACCAGCACTGGTCTTAAAATCTGTATCTCCCCTCAGGAGCACCTCATGGGTCCACTGCCAGGGGAAGAGGCCTGAGAAGAGGCCCTTGTCCCTGTCCCCAACTTGTTCCTAGAAAAGCCACCTGGGACATTGCCCTTATTAGGTGCTATATTTGATTCCTATAACTGCTTTAATAAATTGCCACAAATTGGGTGGCTTAAGACAACTAGAATTTATTCTATCACAGTGCTGGGGGCCAAATGTCTGAAATCAAGCTGCAGGGCCATGCTTTCTCCGAAGGCCTGAGAATCCTTCCTTGCCTCTCCTGGCCTTGGCAGTCTCTGGATGTTCCTTGTATTGTGGTCACATACCCCAGTCTCTCCCTCCTCCTCTGTGTCTCTCTTGTAAGAATGCATGTGATTGAATTTGGAATCTACCCAGATAATCCAGGATAATCCCCTCTCTAAAGATCCCTAACTTAATAACATCTTTTTGCCACATAAGGTAATATTAATGGATTTCGGGGATTACAACATATGCATATCGTTTTGGGGTCCACTATTCAATCCAATATACGTTGTTATCTACTGGAGAGGTCTGCATTTCGCCATGCTCTCCATCAGTGAGCACAAGGCCTGGCATTCAGGGAGTATTGTATGACACTTATAGAAAGGGTGGATGTATTGCACATGCAGAGGGGCCATGAATCTTAGGAGGCGTCGGTGGCTGGAAGGAAGATGGTGTGAGTTCTGTTCCTGTCCCCATCCTTGATGGAGCAGCCTCCTTTCCCAGTAATAGGTTATGAGACAAAACATGGCTGAGTCTCTCAGAACCATGTAAGAAGCTGTCTTACATTCCACAAGTCATAAATATTTGGGAGAGGGAGCAAAATCAATTCCTGCAGCAGTTGTGGAGGGCTGGTAAGTGGGATGTTAGATTTTTCATTCTGGCCCAATCAAGAGGACATGTGTTGGAATGCAACGTCTCTACTTGTCTTCCCAGTAGGGTGATAGCTGTACTTTGATACAAGCCAACCACCTGTGATCACCTGGGGTAGACAGAAGACTCCCAGAAGGTGGGGCTTGATCTCTGGCCATCAGGCTCCTGGGATGGAGATAGCAGCTGTTGGCTCTCTGGCCTCTGCCAGCAATGGCTATCAGGGAGGAATGAGATAGATATCATCAGGAAAGCCAGGGTGGCCATGGGTTTTCATACTCTAGGAGTGGGTTGAGCCTGAGGAAAAATGAACAGAACCAGAAGTGAGATGGGCATGGCTTGAACGCTGAGTCCATTTGAGAGAAGTTGGTGGGCACAATCATCCTTGCATGGCCCAAAAGATAGAGTTTGACTCCCTCCCTCAACCACAATGGATCTCTTCATTGCACACAGCAGCTGACATGGTTGGGAATGCTAATTGAGGCTCTCTCCCTCTTGGCTGTATGGAGCTGCTACTTGGAATCTATTGTGGTCTCCCCAGATTTACTGTGTGACCTCTTGAACCTTGAGCAGGAAGCAGAATGAAAGCCCCTCTGCCTTAGTTTCCTCTTGGCTTCTGTATAATTCTGCCCCACCTGGAAGTGGGGCTCTAACCAGGCCTTCCCATCTGCTTCTGTTTGTTTCCCTTTCTGTTTCTCTTATTCACTAAAGATGGTATTCTTCCTGCTGGCTCCTATTTATTTATTCAATTTTTAATGTTCCTTTATTTTTGAGAGAGACAGAGCATGAGTTGGGGAGGAGCAGAGACACACACACACACACACACACACACACACACACACACACACACAGGATCCAGGTTCTGAGCTTGTCAGCACAGAGCCCGACATGGAGCTCGAACTCATGAACTGTGAGATCATTACCTGAGCAGAAGTCGATGCTTAACCAACTGAGCCACCCAGGCACCCCTGCTGGTTCCTATTTAAAGGGATTTTCCCTTACACCTTTACTGCTTCTCCTTTTCTCCCACCATAATGGTTGGCGGGATGCTGAGGAACATTGTTAATGCAGAGGAGGGTAAAAAGCACATCAGTTTAATGTTTTCTAAACATTAACCCTGTTTTTCTTATTTTATCTATGAGAACGTATGGTTGTGTGCTTTGTATAGAGTTGTATCAATGATGCTTTCTTTCCTTGAGGAACTCACTTTAAGAAGAAAGGAAGAAAGAACTTTAACTTAAAAATTTTTTAAAAACACAAAAAACACGTAAGGAAAACCAACAGCAAGAGCTAACCATTCTAATCAGGGAGGAGAGCAGAGCTCTTGGTTCTCTGTGGCATAAAATCTCCAGCATGGAATGGAGCTTGGGGTTAAGAGTCAAAAAAGATGGTGGCTTCCATGTCCATGTTTTCAATGTGGAGGTACAACAGCCAAAACCATTTATGGGGGTTTCCCTGACATTCAGTTGTCAAGGGGGCTCATTTGCCTCTTTTATATTAGAATTGTATTCTAATTCTACATGTTGCCAATGTATATGTGATAATGCACTGTCTTTCCTTGCAAAGATTCCAGTTCAACTGCATGATTCTGTAGCTTAAAGTTTGAAGTCTCACTTAAGCTAATAAATGTCTAACCTTCCTAATGGAAATATAAACAAAATCTTGATTTCCAAGTATTATGAGCTTTCCTGCTGGAGGAAATTGGCTCATCATGCCAACCTTGACTATTAGATCCTTATGGCACACCAGATTAGCTGGTTTGCAGTTAATTCAGCCAGTTACAAATTCTTCATAGTCAAGGGCTTAACTCTGATTCTGATGCTATATCTATCTCATGCAGTTTTAAGATGGTCCAGTGATTTCACTACCTTAAAGGTTGCACACAATTCAATTGATAATTCACAGCTCAAATGTTTCCAAAAGGAAAAAAAAAAGGCCATTTCACAAATCAATTTCCCCAACTGTTCAATTTTTTTGTCATGAATTTTCAATGTAACCACTGGAACTGGATCATTTAAAAAAATCTATTCTTAAATCATAACATCTGAGAGACCAGGCGTACTCCTTAAAAACAAATGCCAAAATAGTCTGTTAATGTTTCTAATTATTTGCATTCATTTTAATAAGTTTCTCTGACCAAGAGCAAAGCATGCACATTGTGGAAGAAAGTTAACCATAAAGAAGGACAAACAGTAAATATCCTCTTGAAATCGCTAATAATATATCCACAATTAGCATTTTGGAGGATATCCATCAGGCTTTTTTTTCCCCCTCCTGTTAGATTGAACCACATGAAATTGCCAATATTCAATCATTTTTGGTCTACAGAATGGCAGTTTTATATGATTCTACCTAATACAGATACATGCATACAAAGCTCTGTATTTCAAAACTTGATTATTTTTGCCTAATATGTCTAAAAACAATTCTCTATGTTTATATGTTTTATAAAAGCTTTTTCTGGATTTTACTAAATGAGTTTCCTAATTTAATTAGTATCCTATTAGTGGATATTTGCTACTCCCTCTCTCCACTTGTAAAATGTGCTATTGTAAATAAGACTACAATAAATATTCTTGCTCCCGTCTGACTGTTTTCTAAGAATAGCATTCTAGAAGTAGATTTTCTGGGTCAACAGGTTTGAAGGTTTTAAATAATATTGATAGGTGCAGACCAAAAAAATGATGGGTGTCAGGTCTTAGAACATTAGGACTTTGCACATGCCTGCCTCATCCGATTGCCTAACCTGATTTTATACTTTGGTAAGTGGTGTTTTATTGATTTTAAAGAGTTGATAGAAAGGTTAAATAAGATATCTTCTATCAAGTGTCTACTGCACTCCTGATCTCTAGAGTAAGCTCTGAAGAGGCAGCTCCACTCATCCTAAGGCTCACTGGCATAGACCATTGCAGTGTTTTATCCAGAGGAATGTAACTTTTGATGATGGGACTTCAGATATGATGGAGGCTAGTAGGTGGCCTAATGCTTTTTCCTCTTTCTTCTTATTTTTAACATCTCTTCCCTTGCTCCCAATTGCCAAATCCCAGAGGCTGATTTTTGTCTCTCTCTCCTCGAATTCTTGGGAGGCAAAGCCTTTTTAAGAATCTCCCCACTTCCCACATGAGAAGAAGGAGGCAAGAAGCAGTTCATTGTAGATTCACAGCACAGGGATGTCTGGAACCAAATCCCAACTCACCTGCCCTGAAGCTCTACGATCTTGGGCAGGTGACTTGACTGTTCTATGCTCAATTTCCCTCTTTGTGAAGTAGGAATAAAAATAAGGCCCTGACAGGTAACAGTACCTGGCACATAGTTAATGTCCAATAAATGTCAGTCATTTCCGCTCCTCCCTCACCAGAAAACACTCTGGAAGAGCAGAGATTCTGAGTGTCCTGCTCATTGCCCAGTGCCTACAATAGTGCCCAGCACACTGCAGGCCCTCAGCCAGTATTTGATGACTAAATGAGCAGTTCTCTGAACCCTTTCATTACAAGGACACGGCTGTGGATGCTGTTGGTGCCACATTGTTGTTTTTCACTCATGACAGAACCATTCTAGAATTTACTCCTAACTTCTTTCTTTTTTTTTCTTTTTTTTTTTTTTTTTTTATTTCTAGGAGAGAGAGAGAGAGACAGCGTGAGCAGGGGAGGGTCAGAGAGAGAGGGAGTCACAGACTGAAACAGGNAACCCACGAATGGTGAGATCATGACCTGAGCTGAAGTCGGACACCTAACCGACTGAACCACCCAGGTGCCCTGTTAAAAATTTTTAAAAAGAAAAAAATGTTTTTGGTAAATTTCCCCCAGTTTTATTAATAAAAGTTATTTTATCTCTCTGGGCCATATGTTGCAAGGGATCTGAGAAACTGCAGCCATGATTGCATGAGGGCACACGTGTTTTATTTTTCCTCTATATTCTTTTTTTTAAAAATTTTTTTTAATGTTTTATTTATTTCTAGGAGAGAGAGAGAGAGACAGCGTGAGCAGGGGAGGGTCAGAGAGAGAGGGAGTCACAGACTGAAACAGGCTCCAGGCTCTGAGCTGGCAGTCAGCACAGAGCCTGATGTGGGGCCTGAACCCATGAACCGCGAGATCATGACCTAAGCGAAAGTCGGACGCTCAACTGACTAAGCCACCCAGGTGCCCCCTAACTTCTTTCTCTGTGGGAGAAAACATACTGTTTCTTAGGCATACATATTTAATGTGACTTTAGCTGCAGGAGCATGTTCCTTTAGTACATTTGAGTCCCTCCTGTGTCTGCGTGGTCTGACAGGCACTTGCTCTATGCAATAAGTATTTATCAATCTTATCCCAGTGCAATGGTTCAGGCATTTCACCCCTAGCATTCTATAGGAGGACCATCTCCAGTTATCAGACACCTAACTTCGAGCAGAGCAGATACGCACACACATATGTCCACAACCCCTGTCCCCAGCCAGGGCCTCAGTCTAATGGGAATCATTTCTTCTGCTGAGCCACAAATGACACAAAGGATGATGAGAACAGGAAGAGAGTGGCAGAGGGAATTCATGGTGGTGAGCAACATCACAGACCACTTTAACTCAACCAACTCTTCACTGAGCAGTGCCATGCACCAGGCAGGGCTGAATATCGGGGAAAGATATGAACAAGACACAGGGATAGTTAGGAGGTCAGGGGTGCCTGGATGGCTCAGTTGGTTGGGTGGCAAACTTCATCTCGGGTCATGGTATCATGGTTCGGGAGTTTAAGCCCCACGTTGGGCTCAGAGCCTGGGGACTGCTTCGGATTCTGTGTCTCTCTCTTTCTTGCCCCTACCTTGCTCACACTCTGTCTCTCTCTCGAAAATAAGTAAAAACTTTTTATAAAAATTAAAAAATAAGAAGGCCATAAGCCTGCCAAGAGAAGATACTCTATCTTATTCATCTCTGCATCCCAGGGTCACAGAGTCCTGCACAGAGAAGTCTGGAAATGTTGAATAAATATAACAAAGCAAAATGAGTGCTCAGCTGTGGCTGGGTTGTGTGTGTCCCCCAGGGTGTGTGAGTGGAAGTGACATCTGTTTCTGCAGGGATTGAGATGGGGCATACCTAAGAATTTGCCTACAATGCAAAACTCTAAAAGAAAAGTGACCCTGGATTACGAAGAGTCATTTTTTCTGCCCCCAAATAATTGGGACACATGTCGTTTGAAAATAGAAGATTTTGAATTGGGGCTGTGTGGTAGTCAGAAAAATGGTCCCTCAAACTCTCCATGTCTTAATCCCTGGAATCTGTGAATGTTTTCATTTTAGGCAAAGGAACTTGACAGATGGGATTAAGCTGAGGATCCTGACATGAGGAGATAATCCTAAATTATGTGTATGGCGGGGGGGGGGGGGTTAATGTAATCAGAAGGGTGATAAGAGGGAGGCATGACAGAGTCAGAAGAAGTGATGTGTTGCCAGGGGCAGAGGATGATGGGGCTGCTCTGCTGCTGGCTTTGAAGACAGAGGAAGGGACCACCAGCCAAAGAATGTATGAGGCCTCTAGAAGCTAGTAAAAGCCAGGAAACATTCTCCTACATAACATCCAGAAGGAATGTAGTCACTTTGATTTCAGGACTTCTGACTTCCATAAGTATAAGGAAAAAAAATAGAATTGTTTTACCTACTAAGTTTGTAGTAATTTGTTACAACTATAAAAGGAAATGCATACAGGTTTTCCTGGAAAATCTGGCTATAACACTGATTGTTATAACATATGCATGTAATATATGTGTCATGCAAACTCTTTCACATACAAAGAGGTCTGTTTAAGAAGGGCTCCTGGGAAGATGGAGTATCTAATCTCAGCCACGAAGAATGGACTGAATTTTAAAGGACAAAGATTATGATGACGGGGGTGAGGATTTTAGAAAGGGCTGGGCAGTAGAGGAGGAAAGATTCCATCAACCTAGAGAGAAGAGCACATCTTTCTCATTGATGATATGCAGAGGTCTTGGGGATTGCGGTAGTGGGAGGGAGAGATGGACCTGGAAAGATAAGCTCAGATGATTACTGAGGTCCTTAAATGCCCGGTCAGTGTTTTACAGTTAGTTATAATTTCTCTCATTATTTCTGGAACTCTCCCTACTCTGTCTTCTCCACAATTCTACCAATGACTTCCATATTGCCAGGTCTATTGAATAATTCTCATCTAACTTGACCTATCAGCCCATCAGCAGCATTTCACACAGTGTATTGCTCCTTCATGGAACTCTTTATCCACTCAGACAACACATTCTCCTGGATTTGTTTCTCCTCCTAGACTCTTCCTTCTCACTCCTCTTTGCTGGTTTCTCCTCATCGCCTTAATGATGCCCCAGGGCCCAATTCCTGACCCTCTTTTCTTATCTATCTACACTCACAGCCTAAGAGATCTCATCCAGTTTCATGATGTAATGACATGCTGATCACTTCCAAGTATTTATCTCCAGCCAAGACCTCTACCCTGAAGTTTCAGTTCGCCTACCCAACTGACCAATGGATGTCTCTACTTGTATATTTAAAAAGTGTCTCAAAATTAAATGGCTCCAACTAAACTCTTTTTACCCTAAAAATGCTCTTCCTACTGTCTTTTTGATCTCAGTAAAGTCCAACTCTATTCTTCCAGTTGCTCAGGTCAAAAATCTAGGAGCCAACCATGGCCTCTCCTCCTTACACACTGTATCTAATTCATCAGCAAATATTTTCAGCTCTACCTTTAAAATATAGCCCTGAAGCCTATGAGTTTTAATGATCTTTACTTCTGTGGTTGAAGTCCAAGCACTCATGAGTTTTTTGCCTGAACTATTATTATGGATTCCTGGTTGTTCTTATGCTTCTTGCCCTCTCCTCCATGGAGCAGTCAAAGCAACTTTTCCAAAACAAGAGTCAGACATGTTTGTGTTTGGCTCATGATTCTCCAATGTACATCACTCTTACTTATAATAAAGCTCCTTACATTGGCTTACAATGTCCTACATGAAGTTTTCTCCACTGCTTCTCTGCCCTCATCAGTCAGTGCATCCTTTGCTTACTCTGCTCCAACCACACAGGTCTCTGTTCTTCCTGAGGCACACCAAGATTTCATGTTTAATGTACTGTTCCCTCTGCCTGGAATGTTCCTTCTTCCACTATCCCCCTTACTTCCTCCTTCCTTCATTCAAGTATCTGCTCAAATGTCACCTTCCCCCTCTACCCTGAATAAAATAGCACTCACTTATCACTATTTCCTCACTTTGCTTAATTTTTCTTCCTCACATTGTTATCAACTAATGTTTATTTGTGTCCTTACTGTTTTTCTTTCCATTGGTATGTAAGCTCTGTGAGAGCAAGGACTTTGGTTCATTGCTTATCTCCAGGGCCTAGGTACTCAATAGATCTTTGAGCAAATGAATGAATGATAAGAAGAGTAAAAAGTAACCTTTCATTAACTATTTTCAGTGTGCCAGACACAGTGTTAGATACTTTGGCATACTTTCATTTTCTCATTTCATCATCATCATGGAGCTTATATCAAAGAAACCTGAAAACATAGGTAATAATAATCCTATTTTGTACCTGAGATGTGCCTCATAGGTCATGGGGATCCACAAAAGCGTTTTGCACAGAGCAATGATAAGCTCACTTTATTTAGGAAAAGACAACCCAGGGTGGGCAGAGGGAGCAGGTCTGGGGGTAGGAGCACCATGACCAAGACAACACTATTCTCTAGGCATGAAGGGTGAGGTCCTAAACCAGGATGTGTGAATGGAGAAGACAGGATGGACATAGGAGACATTCCAAAGTGAGAATAATATGAGTTAGATATACAGGATTCAGAAGACATGTTTCTGTGAAGCAAGAGGCGGTCTGATTGAAGCAGAAACAGGAACCCAGGAGAAAATCTTATTTGAGCTTGGTAGAGGTAGGTTGATTTTACAGGGTCTGAAAGACATCCAGGTAGATGTGGGAAGAATACAGAGGAACATAGGCTCTGAAGCTGGGGAAGTTGGGGATACTGCAGATACAGATTTGGGAGTTAAGAGGGTATAGGGTAGATGTAAGTGTTAAGGGTAATTAGGAATGGGGAACAAGAGAGGTAAAGGGGAAAGATCAGTCCAACCAGACTACAGTGGTTCTGTCCTCATGATCAGGAATATGGGCTTCAATTCTGGGCCATTGAGGGCTAGTAACAACACCTCTCTGGATGTTATGTGTGTGGTGGAGAGATGACAGTGATGGTCAAGACCAGAAAGGGGACCCAAGCCATGGGCATTCAGAGAGGAAACCACTAGAGGGAGTGTGGTAAGATGCACTTCCCTTTCAGATCCTTCCTCTAGATGTATGAAAACCCATGTTGAATAACTTCTCCGTGACCACAGTGTGGGCTACACCATGTGGGCTACATCATGTAGGCATGTGGACTTCGTGTTTCTGGATCTTTCAGATTTACAGGAATATCTGGAAATCTGGATATTAAGGTAATAAATTATTTTAAAACTTTATTAACACTTTAGGCAAAAGAAAACAGGTCTGTAGATGTAACTGAGCCCTTTGTCTACCTATTTGTAACCTCCACAAAGACTCTCTTGGGTTACATTTTGTGCCAAGCAGCTCAAAAACCTTCAATAAAATTCGATTTCCCCCCAAATTAGCTTTGCTGACTCAGGGGAGTTTTGGGGTGGTTGTGAGCCCCAGTGATTGCCTCTGCTGCTATGTCTGATTTCTGGGGCCATATTCAATTTTACTTATTCAACCAATATTTAGTGAGCTGAGCTCAGCATTGTAGATACAATGGTAAATAGGACAAATATGACAAACATGTTTTTAGGAACACAGAGTACCAGGAGGCATGTTCAACAGGGACCTAATCACATTAATGAATATAATTAAGTGACACATGATAGGAATGAAAAGCAGAAGGCATGAGAGAAGAGTATAATGAAGATTAAGTTTAGCCTGGGGAGAATGGCCAGAGAAAGTTAGAGGAGAGCCAGGTGATGAACAAGGAGAACCTTCTGGGCTGAGTGGAGATCAGCATGTCCAGGGCTGTGTGGATCTGAGGAATCTGATGAAGGTCTAGCGATGCATCGGATGCTGGGGAACATGGGGAGAGGGCAAAAGAGAAAATGGATGAACTGGCTTCCCTGTGCCTTGTGGGGTGAGGCAGAATTTCAGCAGGGAGAGACTGATCTATATGCCTCAACAGGCACCATGATGCTGAGTGTGGAGGAAACAAGAGTGAATGAAGGGAAGATAGTGACAGTGGCCCATATGAGAGAGGACAGAGGACCAGGCTAGGGTGGGGGACATGGAAGGGAATAGAAGTAGTCAGAATATATTTTTGGAGTTACAGCAAATTAGATGCAATGATTACTCTATTTCAAATAAATATTACTGCTTGAGATAAGCCAAGAATTACTGCTTCTGGCAGCAAAATCCCTGGTTAGACTGGATCTGTGTGGAGGATGATAATTTGCTCTTTATTTCTCAAGTGCTGTGGATGACTCTTCTTTCCTGAGAGGAGTCCTTTCACCCTGTGCACCCACAAACCTCAGTACATGCTGGTTCAGGGTCTACAGGTTAACATTTACCTTCTGAGTTTGGTGTGAACCAAGTAGTTTCCAAACACTTTACACGGGTGTGGGGACACACACCAGAGATTCTCCACTCATGCTTCCCAGGAGAGTAGTGATAGTGTAGTTCATTAAGTGCTTGGCATTGTTCTAAATGCCTAACATACAGTTGACTGATGTAATCAGGCTGTTATCCCCATTTTTCAGATGAGAAGACTGAGGTACAGAGAGGCTAATAACTTGCTCTAGCTTGTATGTGTAGCAGATATCAGCACTGGCAACTGAACCCAAGCAGCCTAGTCCAAGCTACACACACTTAAGCACTACTCTGCATGCTTGCGTGACACAGAGTTCTTCAGATAGTGGGGTGTCATGAGTACATTTCACTTTGTATTGTTGTCAAAGACTCATGAAGTGACTTTGCCCTCATCACCTCCATCAGACTGCCAGTAATGCTGCCAGAGGAGTTTATCCTGGGCATGCCCATCTTGAGGTCTGCTTCTCCAAGCCAGTTCTTCTCCAGCCTGAGGTGCTCTGCTCTACCCCCTGCTGAAAGAAGCATTGTGGCATTGAGTCTCTGGCAGGGGATGCTGCTGATTAGTCCAGAGATTGGCCCTTGATCCAGGAGGGATCTGTTTATGGGGTGTTAAGAGCCCAGAAGTGGCCAGCAATGAAGGGCTGGCCCATCAAGGGGTATGATCTTGAGCTAAGCTCATAGCAATTTCCCTGAATGGCTTTGCCTGGAGGATACAAATGCAACTGGCCCATAACTAACAAGAGGCCAACAGGGCAGACATGCAGAGTCTAATGAGGAAGATGAGCAAGACAGCAGGCCTGAGTTTCCGTTTCCATACATTCACTGTGAACAGCAATGCATTTGTCTGATAAGGAGTTTTCTCAGAAGGCTGTAAATGTCTCAGGAGGCATTTTCCTGATAGGAGGCTATAGGGCAAAGGGGCTGCTCAGGCAGCCAATAGAGACTGGCCAGCCACTCCAATCTGCATTTCAGGAAGCTAATTCAGGTGAAACTCCAGACTTCCTCGAAGAAGAAATCTAGTTCCCTGATTATTGACCCCTGTGACAGAAGGGCTCATGTTTCGTTATTTCAGTAGAGTGGGGTTGGTTGGGATGGATGGCCCAGCTCCTCGAGCTTGCTGAGTATCGTCATTTCTGGGGCAGCATGACTTTGACAGAGGTAGTACTTTTGTCATTGTTTTGCATCTTCTTTCAGATCCTTAAATCTATGAGATGCAACCTTCTGTAAGCTGGTCTAGGACTGTTTTCTTTCTTTCTTTTGTTTTATTGCAATGTATTGACTTTGCAGATACTGTGGTGTTTTTTTTAAATAGTTTATTGTCAAGTTAGTTTCCATATAACACCCAGTGCTCATCCCAACAAATGCCCTCCTCCATGCCCATCATCCTCTTCCCTTCTTGCCCACCCCCATCAGCCCTCAGTTTGTTCTCAGCATTCAAGAGTCTCTCATGATTTGCCTCTCTCCCTCTCCCCAACTAGTTTTCCCCTTCTCCTCCCCACGGTCCTCCATTAAGTTCCTCCTAATCCACCTATACATGCAAACATATGGTATCTGTCCTTCTCTGCCTGACTTATTTCGCTCAGCATAACACCCTCAAGTTCCATCCATGTTGCTACACATGGCCAGATTTCATTCTTTCTCATTGCCATGTAGTATTCCATTGTATAGATGAACCACATCTTCTTGATCCATTCGTCCATTGATGGACACTTAGGCTCTTTCCATGTTTTGGTTATTGTTGAGAGTGCTGCTATGAACATTGAGATACATGTGCCCCTATGCATCAGCACTCCTGTATCCCTTGGGTAAATTCCTAGCAGTGCTATTGCTGGGTCATAGGGGAATTCTACTGTTAATTTTTTGAGGAACCCTCCATACTGTTTTCCAGAGGGGCTGCACCATTTTACATTCCCACCAACAGTGTAGGAAGGTGTCCGTTTCTCCACATCCTTGCCAGCATCTAGAGTCTCCTGATTTGTCCATTTTAGCCGCTCTGGCTAGCATGAGGTGGTATCTCAGTGTGGTTTTGATTTGTATTTCCCTGATGATGAGTGACACTGAACATCGTTTCATGTGTCTGTTGGCCATCTGTATGTCCTCTTTGGAGAAGTGTCTGTTCATGTCTTCTGCCCATTTCTTCACTGGATTATTTGATTTTCGGGTGTGGAGTTTGGTGAGTTCCTTATAGATTTTGGATACTAGCCCTTTACCTGATATGTTGTTTGTGACTATCTTTTCCCATTCCGCGATTGCCTTTTAGTTTTATGGATTGTTTCCGTTGCCATGCAGAAGCTTTTTATCTTGATGAGGTCCCAAGAGCTCATTTTTGCTCTTGATTCCCTTGCCTTTGGGGATGTGTCAAGTAAGAAATTACTGCAGTGGAGGTCAAGGAGGTTGTTTCCTGCTTTCTCCTCTAGGGTTTTGATAGTTTCCTGTCTCATATTCAGGTCCTTTATCCATTTTGAGTTTATTTTTGTGTATGGTGTAAGAAAATGATCTAATTTCATTCTTCTGCATATTGCTGTCCAGTTCTCCCAGCACCATCTGTTAAAGAGGCTGTCTTTTTTCTATTGGATACTCTTTCCTGCTTTGTCAAAGATTAGTTGGCCATACATTTGTGGGTCCAATTCTGAGTTTTCTATTCTATTCCATTGGTCTATGTGTCTTTTTTTGTGCTAATACCATACTGTCTTGATGATGACAGCTTTGTAGTAGAGGCTTAAGTCTGGGATGGTGATTCTTCCTGTTTTGGTTTTTTTTTTCATTATTATTTTGGCTTTTTTGGGTCTTTTGTGGTTCCATACAAATTTTAGGATAGTTTGTTCTAGTTTTGAGAAGAATGCTTGTGCAATTTTGATTGGGATTGCATTTAAGGTGTAGATTGCTTTGGGTAGTGATGACATTTTAACAATATTTATTCTTCTAATCCACGAGCAAGGAATATTTTACTATTTTCTAACTTGTTCTATGTAACTCTAGACTTATGATGTTCCCCCTTTCCCTTCTTAACCTCCTCCTCCCCTTAAGTATTCCGAGTGTAAACAAGTTTGGGAGGCACTGTTTACTACTTGGCCCTTAGAGACTCAAAGAGTATATTAGTGTGTTACATTGTTCTCTGAAATCCTTAATAAGGAAACTTCTTTAACACTCCTCTCCTAAGGTTCCCTGAATGTAACTGACCACAAAGTAACCTTTTTTCCCATATGAATAGCTATTAATGACCCATGGAACAAGTATTCTGTGGAATAGACTTTGGGAAATTATACTCTAAGAGATAGCAGGCATAATCACTCACCATGCAACAGACCACTGGCAGCTACTTCTATCTCAGACCTTGTGCCCAGCACTGGGGCCACAAAAACTTCAGGCTCGGGCCTTGTTCTTAGGGAGGTCAGCTGGGTACGAGAGACAAGAAGGATGAACAGAGTGAGTGTGTTCCCAAGCCATCCTGAGGTAATGAAGCTTTCCTGAAAGAGAAGACACTTGAGATGAGTCTTCTAATAAAAGAGTATTGCACTGGAAAAAAGGGCCAAGGCTTGCAGGGGCCATATTCAGCACAGAGTGGATAATTAATACAAATCGTTCCAGAATGGACTGAGCACAATACTTGTAGTAAATGCTTAACCATCACTTTCTAGTTAATGGGGGAAAACTATAGATTTTGGTTCTCAGCAAAAGCACCTTTAATGATTAAGCTATAGACATTTTTCAGGCTCATTTCCTTTGTAATTGAGAAATCGGCGATTTGGAAGAGCCATCCTGGACCTCTACACAAAACTTACTGACCTGTTTCTGACTTCACTGGAGCATGTGGAGCTGACGTTGCCAAGGGCCAGGTTAGATAAGACTGGGCTGAGGACCTGGCACAAACATGTCTGTCTACCTTTTCAGAAAGTGAGCAGATGGAGAGAGAGGTTTATGCTTTCTGGACAGTCATTAATATGCCATTTAGAAACCATATCAATTCACTCTGCAGAGAACCAATTTGTTCCAAATGGTTTAGGACAGAATGTAATATTTCTAATACCTACTATGCACCTAGCACTGTGCTAGATGATTTCAGACAAGTTATCTCATTTAATTCTCCTAATGATCCTATGGCAGTAGGAAGATAATATGTTCATTTTACTTATGAAAAAATTGTGGCTTAGAAAATTAAAGTGATTGACTAAAGACGTGGCTGCGACTCTGAGGAATGTTGAGGGCAGATCCAAGTCCCTATCACACTGTCTTATGGTATCTTTTTGTAAGTTAGGGAAGTGAAGGTAGTCAGAGAAAAGCCTCTGACCCACACTTCCCTCTAGACATAGATCAGGTGTACCTGACCAACTATTCTGTATCTTGGGAACACAGGGTCTAGACTCCAATTTGCCCCCCCCCCATATATCTCCTTATGACAGAGGGTATTTTCTCCTTTACTCTCCTGTACTTTGTGCACATGCGGGTAAACTCTCCCCTTCACCTATGAGGTTATTCCTTCTATAAATCTCCCACTTCACCATAAAAAATCATCAATACCAACTGTGGTTTATTGGCTGCTTTATTGGCATTTAATGGAGAATGCAGAAAATATTAGAGCCCTTCCTTCATCTCCCTTTTCATTTGTCATGTCTTGGAGGTGAGTGGCATACCTTTATATTTAGCATCCTATTAAGGCTAATTATGCCTCTGAATCAAAGGAGATAGTTCAAACTAAATGGGAAATGATTAAGTGCAGAAGAGTCTCATTTTCTAGTAAGCTGAGACTCCAAAGAAACCTAAATGTAGAACTGAGATTTCCATCAACTGGGGAGACGAAGAAACAGTGTTCACATGGGTGGAGGGGTGGAGGAAGTGAAGCTGGATTCTCCTGCTGGGTCTCTCCTCGGGGCCAGCAACCTAGAGTCAAGTGCTGTCCTTGGTGCTGAAACATTTTTCCACAATGATGAGAGAGAGCACTTGAAAATCATGTCATGAGTTAGGACCTTGGATACAGGAGTGCTGATGCATAGGGGCACATGTACCCCAGTGTTCATAGCAGCACTCTCAACAAGAGCCAAAACATGGAAAGAGCCTAAGTGTCCATCAACTGACGAATGGATCAAGAAGATGTGGTTTATCTATACGATGGAATACTACATGGTGATGAGAAAGAATGAAATCTGGCCATGTGTAGCAACATGGATGGAACTTGAGGGTGTTATGCTGAGCGAAATAAGTCAGGCAGAGAAGGACAGATACCATATGTTTGTACGTATAGGTGGGTTAGGAGGAACTTAACAGAGGGCCATGGGTGAGGAGAAGGGGAAAACTAGTTGGGGAGAGGGAGGGAGGCAAACCATGAGAGACTCTTGAATGCTGAGAACAAACTGAGGGCTGATGGAGGTGGGCAGGAGGGGAAGAGGGTGATGGGCATGGAGGAGGGCATTTTTTGGGATGAGCACTGGGTGTTATATGGAAACCAACTTGACAATAAACTATTTTTAAAAAAAAAGAGTTAGGACCTTGGAAAAGTTGGGTTTTTATTTCTCTTATAAAGTCATAGGCTCTCTCTGGAAAAACAAATTGGCTCAGTGTTTCCTAATCTGACTGCATTTCTCCAACACTCATCAGCACAGCTGAATGTCTGAAACAAGGAGGCTCTTGTTGAGTCTGGGGCTCCATGGACTATATCTTCCTTTCATAAATACTTCCAATACTTTCATACTTCCAATAGGGAGTCACAAGCTCCAGGAAGTATAGCCCATGTTAGAAGGGATATGGATACTGATTTAATGTTTTCCAATTTGTTTTTAGATGCAGAATATTTTATTGAAAATCTTAATCAGATTATCAGGATGTGCAATAGATTATAATTCCCTGCTTTTTTGAAGTAGGGTAGGTACCTGAAACTGCAGCTACCTAGTCCTATCCCTAGGAAGCTCCTCAAGAGTTTATGTGTATAACCAATGTATTGATGGTGCAAGCCTGACAACCAGTGATTTCAGTTCAATCTTTTCCTAGCTTTTGACTGCTTGTCTGATTTTTTTTTTTCATTTGAAACTAAGCTTAGAGTACCTCCTGCAGGAAGCTTTCCCTGATCTCTACTGTGAGTTGGGGGCTGTGCTCTCCCATCCCTGTACTCCCTATTATCATTACACTGATCACTCTGCTGGGTAACTGTGCATCTCTTTTACTGGACCCAGAGGTTTTCGAGAGCCAAGAGTATGTGCCTGGAACATGATAGGTATACAAGGAATACTAATAGGCTGATATTTAATGAGACTCCCACTCAAGGCAAAGCGGGAATTCATCTACAGCGTTTTCAAGAAATAATTTCACAGCCTCTGCACTACATCTTCAGGGATAGGGAAATTACACCAAACTGAGGTATCTTTTTCCATATTAAGATTCTTGTTATAGTAAATATCTTCCTCTTCATTTTGAACACAAACCCATCTCCCTGCAGCTGCTATTTTCTAGGGTTATATAGAACACTGGTATCACTCCTATTCCACAACTGGACCTTCAAGTACTTGAGGAGAGATATCACATTCCTCATGTCTGGGCTAAACTCCATTTATGCCTCATGGGACATTATTTTGAGTCCTTTCATCTATTTGCTATTAGCTTCTGCATACAAAAAGTTTGTCTATTTCCTTCCTAAAGCCTGGAGTTGGATTCTGAAAGTTGTATATGTATAAGCATCTTACACTTACTGCTCTTAACTTGTTATTCTTTAGTCTTATCCCATTGCTCCAGTTTAGCATCACCCATACGTTTGCTCCTCTATGCTTTTAGGATCCTTTTCTGTCTCATATTGGAAAACTTTTCAACTCAAAGGTACGGAGATATCCCACAGCCCTTTGCTCCTTTTAGCAGAGTGACTTTTGGTGTGAAGCCAGTATTTCTTTTATATAGGTTACCTTGAGTTGGAATTAAAAAGCAGGATCGTAACAGCTGGGTGACTCAGTTGGTTAAGCATCTGACTCTTGATTTTGGGTCAGGTCATTATCTCATGGTTCATGAGATGGAATCCAAGTTCAGGCTCTGCACTTAAAACTCAGGAGCCTGCTTGGGATTCCCTCTTCCTATCTCTTTCTGCACCTGTCCCCCACTCACTTTCTCTCTCCAAATAAATAAATAAACATAAAAAGCCCCAGGATTTTGGGGGGCAGGGCAATTTGTCTGTTTTGTTCACTGCTGTTTCCCCAGTACGTGGAAGACTGTTGGGCATATCCTAGGTGCCCAAGAAATATTTGTTGAATAATTGAAATATGACACGCTAATGCTTCCATTTCATAGACCCAGACACAATGGAGATGATGCCAGAACCTATGTCAGAAGAATTAATTGACTATCACCCAGGGATCCTCATGCTTCAGTATGCAATGAAAGATTCTGTCCTACCCCTTGCTCATGTCTGCAAGGTGGGGAGGTGCCTAGGACAGGGTTAATTTATTTTCAGTAAAGGGTGCTTAACATCATAGGAAAGCCAAATGGAGCCTGATGATATGAAATAAAATGAGTGGAAATATTGATAAAAAACTACTAAGGCTAGTCTATATTTTGGGGCTTTAGTATGTATTTAACACTTCACATCCATTTTCTCACTTGAATGTTCTCAGTATCCCTATTATTTTAGAAGTACAACATAATTCACAAGTCCACTGTCTATTCATAGCACAAATCGCCTCAAGTCCTGACAAGCTATGAGTTTCCTGAGGGCAAGACCTGTCTCTAGACTTGGCTGAGTCACTACTATGTCTATGCACAAAGCTGACCTTAGGGAAGATCCATTTGCCAGAGACAAAGAAGATAGATGACAGCAGGGGCAACTGGGAAAAATGAGATCTACTGAGAAGCTGTTCTTATTCCTGGCATTGAGAATAGTGTGGTAACATGAGAAGAAAGGGGGGAAAATGTGTTCATGTTTGTATATGTTTTGTATACACACACATACACATGCACATTTAATAATACATGCAACATGTTTTCTTAAAGCTAGTTTTAGGTAAATTGAAATTTAATGCTTTGAAAGCCAGTATCCTTTTTTTAAGTAAGCATGGTCATGGTATAATTTAATACAGAAAATCCATCTCTTTTATTAAGTGTACAGCTCAATGAATTTCAACAAGTGTATGTAGTCATAACCCCCACTAAAATCATCATTATATAGAACAACTCCATCACCTCCAAAAGGTCTGGTCTCTCTTTACATCTTATCTTCTCCTCCTACCTCCAGCCTCTGGAAACCATTGGTCTTATATTTGTCCCTATAATTTTGTCTTTTTCAGAATATAAATTGAATCATACAGTATGGAGACTTTTGTGTTTACTTCCTTCCCTTAGCATAATGCTTTTTCAGATTCATCCATGTTGTTGCATGTATCAGTAGTTTTTTCCTTTTTATTGCTGCCTCTTCTATTTTCTGGAAGAGATTATGCATTTGATACCATTTCTTCCTAAAATGTTTGGTAGAATTCTCCTGTGAAGCCATCTCAGCCAAAAAGGTGTATTTTGAATAATGGGAATTCATTGGCTATTTTAGATACTTGGACATTGGATGCAGGGATCACTGTGCCCTTTATTCCTTCTCCAGGGAGACTGGAGTGTCCCTATATCCCCAGAGTACCTACTACTTGCTGCTGGGTGGGTTGCAGATCATAATGTGCAGGGTGGGGACAGGAGAGGAGGGAAGAAACTGGTGGCAAGAGTGAAATGTCAAAGAAATGGCATCCACGGGTTTCAGAGCAGAACGCAGGAGATAGCAAAACATGTTTCACACCTTCTCATGGCCTGTTTATTCAGGAGAGAATCACATCACCAAGGTCACATTGTTGTTTGTTTGCTATTTCCATCTTCCCTAGAAAGAGAAATAAAGCAAGCTTCAGAAAAAAGCTCCTTCTCAGGAGATTTCCAACCTCGTGTCCAGATGAAAGTGGTTTGGATGAGCTTTAGATAAATATCTGATTGCTTTTATGGGCTTGGTGAAGCAAAACTTCTGGATGCTTTGAAGTATTCCTGATGCTACTAAAAATTCTCAGTATTTAACACCCTGGGGTCTTCCCAATGGGGACAGTATTGATTTGATCATCCCTGGGCTTGTGCCTTAAGGACAAATCTCTGTGGCTTCTTTCACACAAGTTTGCTGAGATTCAGGGCCTGGAAAGTCCTTCTCCAGCTAAAACTTGACAGGACATGGATTGTGGAGGGATATTCTACTTGAGTATTCACAGCAACACACACCACTGGTGTAAGGGGTGGCCATTTCTGACATTCTGATTACAGTGTACTGCTCCTGAAGGCAGGGGCTATTAAAAATCGACAACAAGTGTGCTAGAGATAGACAACACTAGCCCACTAAGGAAAGGGGTACAGAGGGGATTTGGGCACCAGGATCAAGTATTCTTAGGAAGTTCTCCAGGGAGCTTGATCTCACCTCCTGTCTTACTCTCATTCCTCTCTTTAGCTCCCCACATTCCACCTCCTGCCATTAGTCTTCCATCCAATCTGCCTTCCCAGCTCTTCAGTAGTGTTTTCTGGGGTTTTTTGGGGGGAGCTGGGAGGAGGGGTTCACTTCCAATAAGTTGTTTTCCAAACATTTATTGAGCAATCCTTCTATTTGAACTATGCTTCATTAGATGTCCCATCTTTGTGCTCCCAGAGCATCATCAAGTCATAGCTAAGGCGTGACACACCTTTCCTGTGTACACTTGCCTAGCTGATAGATCGGCCATTAATAATTAACCCATTAGGATGGCTATTACAAAACAAAATGAAGTAGGATAAAATATCCATCGGTAGAGATTGGAGAAATTAGGACCCTTGTTGCATTGCTAATTGTGGATATGGAATGGTGTAGCTGCTGTGAAACATGGTATGACAGGTCCTCAGAAAATTAAACATATAGTTATCATATGATCCAGCAATTCCCTTCTGGAGATACACCCAAAAGACTTGAATGCAGAGACCCAAAGAGGTATTTGTGCACCCATGTTCACAGCAGCCTTTTCACATCAGCTAAAAGGTGGAAGCTACCCATTATCAACTGATGAATGCAAAAATGTGGCAGATAATGAAATATTATTCAGTTTTCTAAAGGAGGGAAATTCTGACACATGCTACAACATGGATGAACCTTTTTCAAGACATTATCCTAAGGAGAAGCAGTCAGTCACAAATGGCAAATACTGGATGATTCCACTTACATGAGGCACTTAACTTAGAGCGGTCAAATTCATAGAGACAGGATGTAGAATGGTTGCCAGGCACTGAGGGACAGGGCTAATGGGGAGATGGTGTTTAGTGGGAAGAATTTCAGTTGGGGAAGATGAAAACATCTTGAAGGTGGATGGTGGTAAGGCTATACATTATGAATGTACTTAATGCCACTTCAAAATAGTCAAATTGTCAATATCATGGTATGTATATTTTACCACAATAAAAAAAAAAAAAGCAATACATTCAATTGTCTTTCCTCCTCAATAGAAGAGGGAAGAAAGGCAGAGTTGCCAAGCTACTTCTAAATGTTTACTGGGAAAATACATGAGATAGGCTCTCTATCAGTTCTTTAACCATCAAGTGCTGTCCAAATAGGAGTTAGGGGCGCCTGGGTGGCTCAGTCAGTTGGGCGTCCAACTTTGGCTCAGGTCATAATCTCACGGTTCATGGGTTCGAGCCCTGCGATGTGCTCTGTGCTAACAGCTAGCTCAGAGCCTGGAGCTTGTCTTCGGATTCTGTGTCTCCCTCTCTCTCTCTGACCCTCCCCTGTTCACGCTGTCTCTCTCTCTCAGAAATAAATAAAACATTAAAAAGAAGTTCAAATAGAAGGATATATATATATATATATAATTTATATATATACATATATGATATATAAGTATTATATATAGTATATATAAATATTACATATTTATATAATTTAATGTAATACCCTGGATGGCAGGGTGTATGTATTAGCTAGGATGTTTTACGTTGCAGTTAATAGAAAATTCAACATATACTGGCTTAGAAAATAATGAGGATTTCCTGGATTAATGAAGTAAAGATGTCCAGTGGTAAGTGTAGTTCACCAGGACCCTGACTTGGTATTTCTATACATTCTTCTAACCTACAATTAGAGTTGTTGGCTTCACTATCTTCCAGGTTACCCTCATGTAGCAAAATGACAGTTATCTGAGAAACAATGTTTCTTATGTGCTGAGGGAAGCCCAGAAAAGAGGTGGAGAAACAGTACTCTTAGACTCTTGCTAGTTTTCCATTCCTATTATAGACTTTGTGGTCTCCAGCTACTTTCTTATCCTTAAGTGCTGAGAGCCAACTCACATCCTTAAAGTAAATTCTTTTTTCTTTTTTTTTAGATTTTATTTTATTTTATTAAATATTTATTTATTTATTTTTGAATGAGAGAGAGGGAGCTCAAGTGGGGGAAGGGCAGAGAGAGGGAAAGAGAATCTCAAGCAGGTTCTGCACCAGTGCTAATCCTGCCTGGGGGCTCAATCTCATGAACTATAAAATCATGACCAGAGTCGGACGCTCAACTAACTGCGCCACCCAGGCACTCCTAAGATTTTATTTTTTTAAGTAATCTCTACACCCAATGTGGTGGTAAAACTTACAACCCAGAGATTGTCACACACCCTACTGACAGAGCCAGCCAGGTGTCCCATAAATTCTCTTTTTGTTTAATCCAGCCTCAGCCAGTTTCTGTTACTTGTAAACACAGAGTCCTAACAAACATGGTGAAACTCCCTCCTTCAGTTTATATCTTGTTTTCTTTTCTTTCTTTCTTTCCTTCTTTCTTTCTTCCTTTCTTTCTCCTTCCTTCCTTCCTTCCTTCCTTCCTTCCTTCCTTCCTTCCTTCCTTCCTTCCTTCCTTCCTTCCTTCCTTCCTTTCTTTCTTTCTTTCTTTCTTTCTTTCTTTCCCTTAATCCTTTTTGTCTAGGCTTCTTAGTGAGTTATATTTGCTAAGGGAATCAGGCTGTGGAGCCAGTCTATGGTCAGAATTATTCACCACCCCCACCCTCCCTCCAGCATTAAACTGGCTCATTGTCCTACAACCAAACCTGTGTGCTTTGACAAATTTTCTAGGAGGTTTCCAAGCCTCTCATGTAAAAGTGCCCCTGCAAAGCACAGCCAACTGTCCTCCTGACAACTTTAAGGGGAGTATATTTTAGGATCAGGGTGTGGCCCTTACTAGCTGTGTCTTGTCAAATTTATGGCAAATCCAGGTGTTGAGTCAGCTACTTCCTGCCTCTTCCTCAGGCCCACCATGGAGTCATTATCTACAGCTGAATCTAGAGAGAACTGGCTGATTGATTGATGACGTAGAGGCAGGGTTACATTTCTGATTTTTCACCAGCAACTGCCTTCCTTTACAAAATAGATTCCTTGGCGTCATAGGAAGTTATATTAGTTTAAAGTAATTGCTTACACTATTCAAATTGCTCTGCTTAATTGCTTCTAAAAGTGAATAGAACTCAAGAAGGGAAGAGCTGTGAAGGCGAAGTCTGTGCTCCAGCTGGATCCTTTTACAAGCAAATATGAGTAGTTCCTAGTTTACAAGAAGCTGGGTAATTAACTAGAGCCACGTCTAGTTTCCATTAGGCCCCAAAGGTAATGAAAAAGGGAGGTATCTGTTCTGAACAAAACAATGTTCGGTTGCTTAGTCTCTTGTTATTAAATCAAACTGTAAACCTCATTGGGGACCTCCCTCCATCAGAAAACAAAACAAAACAAAAATTCTGTTTGTGATTTGCCTACTTTGCTGAAGTTTGGTTGTTTCTTTATATTCTCATGGAGCTGGAATATAGGGGGAAACTGGTCCTTATGAATATGTTTGTCCTATCATCCTATCTATCTATCTATCTACCTATCTATCTATTCCTATCATCTATCTTTTTAGTATTTAATAAACTAAAGTGAATTAAGTATGTAGTCCCATTAAGCAGAGATGGTAAACTCTTTAGAAGGGGATATAGGCAGGCAAATTAGGAAAAGAGTCTGATGAAGTTTTGTGTGCCCAGTTCAAGGACTCTTGATCTCAAGATGTGATAAAGTGGAAAGATAGGTCTAGGAATATATGAAAAAAATAGTAATTGCCTTCTTTGAATTGGAAAGAGAGAGCTGAAGCAAACAGAAGACCTCCCAGAAGTCAGCCTTCATGAGTTTTCAATGTAGTTATCTTGGAAGGATATTAAGAAAAATAGGTGGTGGTAATGGGGGGAGGGGGTGGGGAGAGTTATGAGGAAGATGTTTTTGAGAAGCATTAGGAGAGAGAAGAGCAATTTGCAGGCTTTTCTGTAGAGTCTGAAACACAGCTTGTATTTTCTGTGCAAAATGATCAAAGACAAGATTCAGGAGGGAAAAGCCTCAACCAGCCTAATCTTCAGCAAGAGCTCTGGCTGATGATAAAACTTTCCACAGTTGGAAATAGCTGAGGTGTCACCCTGAGTCTTCTTCATCAAAGCCACCACACAGATGTTCATTAGAAGAGGATCGATGACCATCTGCTGGTCATGGTCATACGCTCTCCTACTTAGAGAGGAACTGGACAAGGGTGGGGGGTGGTCACTGGCCAGACGAATGTCTAGTTCAGCTGATGAGGTTCCCAGAGAGTGCCTGTAGCCATACACAGAGGTCCCAGGGGGCTGTAACTTGGGCTGGGCCTAACCACATGGGGGCTGGGAAAGGCGTGCCTCACAGGGTCTCCTGGAGCATGAAAGACAGTGTTATGGGTCCAGGGTTTTGTTGTTTGAGCAGGCAAGGTATGGAACTTAGATCTCTCCTCTTTCAGATTCAGTTAGCCACTCCCAAATAAGAACTATTTCCTGAGAAAACAGGATTTCAATTTTGAATGTAGGCCTCAGTTTCTGTCATCATGTGCCTACCTCATGAAGTTGATGTGAAAAATAAATGAAACCACCTAAAGGCTTAGCCCATGCTTGGCACATATACATGCTCAATAAATTTAGATACTGTTTGTATTACTGTTGCTATAAGTATTTAATATTTCCCCCAGGACACTGCCTATCACTCAGGAGAACAGAAAACATTCTAGATCTTTCAAATAGAGAAATTTAACACAGGGAATTGGTCATGCAAATAATGGAAGGGCTGAGAAGCCAAATCATGGGATGGTAAGGATCCCCAGAGTTTAGCAACAACTGGAAGCTGCTATCAGTTTCTGTGCTGGAGGAACAATAGGAGGAGAGGCCAGAAGCCAAGGCCATTATGCTGGATTGAGAAACATGGTGGGACTTGGTCAGTGGGAGCTGGAACAATAAAGGGATAGATTTAACAATACATGCACAAAGCCTGTTTGAATAAAGCCATAAAACCTTCCTATTAGATTTATCCCTTTGTCTCTCTAGAGTCAGGGTCATAGGAGAAAAGTAACCCCACTGCCCCTCCCTGCTGAGACACCACCAGGGCTAACGCAAGATAAGAAAACTCTGCTTTCTTCTTTCTTTCCACCTTCCAGTCTTCTGTTAGTGTTCATATCAGCTGAAACTGCCTGGGAGTAAGTTGACAAGGGAGCCCGTGAAGGACAGCTCAGTATCATACAGAGAAGACTGGCAAAAGAGAAGGGAAAGAATATGGGAACAAACCAGCCAATAACCCACATTACTTATGAAGCCTGAAGGGGTGACCCACTGCAGTCCTTGGAAGGTGGTAGAGATGGTCTTTCGTCTCCCCAGCCTTTCTGTCTTTTGGCTTGTCTTCTACTGTTATTTCATAGTTGTCTTGCCCATTTAAGCCTGCTTTTGGGGCATTTCTTCTTTTTTAGTAGTCACTGGCTGACAGTGGTTTATAGAGGTCACTGTTAGGGAATTTACACTATAGCATGGAGCATGCTATAGACTGAGGCAAGGGAAAACATTCTAATGGTGACATTTCAGGCTTTAAGAGCATGAGGGCATTGTTTTGGTTCTTTTTTTTTAAGCTTATTTATTTATTTTGAGAAACAGAGACAGAGACGGGGGGCGGGGGAGGGAGAAAATCCCTCCATGCTCCATGCTGTCAGTACAGAGTCTGATGTGGGGCTCATTCCCATGAAATGTGAGATCATGACCTGAGCCAAAATCAACAGTCAGATACTTAACTGACTGATCTACCCAGGTGCCCCTGGTTTGGTTTGGTTTTTAATCCTAGAATCCTGAGAGTTACAACATCTTTACACTATCTTCTTCCATTCCCACATCCCCCCAAGTTCTGTTTATATATACAGATTACTTCATTTGTCATCATAGTCTTGTGTGGTAGATAGATAGGGATTGATTTCCCCCTTTTCAAAGAAAGCTTAGTGAGGTGACGAAAAGTGTTCAGTGTGATGTAGCTGTAAGTGGTAGAGCTGGGATTCAAATCCAGTCTTCTCTATTCCCAAGGTGGGAGTTTCCCCATTTCAAATGATACTTTTCTCAAGGGAAAAGATTGGGGAGTAGTTCATTCTTTCTGCTAGTGAAGTGTCTCTTTTATCACTTATTAAATTCATATATATATTCTCTTTCTAGAATATTTTATTCTTCCCAATTTAGTCTATTTATCTAATCCTGCATGAGTATCTTGCTGTTTTAATTACTTTAGTTTTAGAGGATGTTATAATATTTGACAGAGAATGTCCCCTCTCCCTTCTCCTTTCTCTTCCTCTTTCTTAACATTTTTCTTGGTTCTTCTTGTATATTTTCTTTTCCAGGATATACTTGGAATCTGCTCATCAAATTCCAAAATGAAATCCATTGGACTTTTGATTGGAGCATATTGAATAGCAAATTAATTTGAGGAGAATTGTCATCTTTGCAATAGTGAATCTTTCTATGTAACAATACGGGCTATCTCTCCATTTACTCAATTCTTTCTTATGTCCCTGGGTGAGGTTTTATGGCTTTATTCAAGCAAGTCTTGAACATTTCTTGTTAGATTTATTCCTAGACTGATTACAGTTTGGGTTGGGGACATGAATAAGGTATTCCCTCCCATGACATTTTGTAATTGGCCATTGCTGATGTAGAGAAAGCTCCTGTTTATCGTATGCTTTTGTATCCAAATCACCTCCCCAAACTCACTTGGTTTTAATGACCCTTTAGTGCACTATCCTGGGTTTTCTAGGTAAGGAATCAGATAGTTTTCCCTACCACATTTAAGCTGTTCTTCCTTTTATGCCTTAATTCCCCCACATGAGCTCTATAATTTATCTTATTGCCTTTATATCCTGTCTTGAATTGTAGTAATGTCTGTGTATTTTATTGCCTATAGTAGATTGTCTGAGAGTAGAAATTGTCTTATTTATCTTTACACTATCTCTCCCCATTCCCCCAAGACCCTAGCATATTACTTGGCATAAAGTGTATAGTACATGATCAATAAATGTTTCTATAATAGTTAGGCATGCCTTGTAGTGTAGTGAATTATGCATATTAAAGTCAGATTAGATTGTGTGTTAAAATAACATTTTGTTTTAACCAATCATACCCTAACTTGACTTCCTTGTATCCTGAAGCCTTTTCCCCAGTTCAGGCACTAAATGGGAATCATATTGCCCTGGAGTGGGAAGGCTTCAGAGTACAACAAAAAACAAAGATGTCAAATTCTTGGCTTTGAAATTAAAAATTCAGGCCCAGAGAAAAAGCCAAGCTATGTTGTTCAATGGAATTTAATTTCCCTTCCCATTGAGCCCAACACTCTGTCTCTGTCTCTCTGTCTCTGTCTCTCTCTGTCTGTCTGTCTCTCTCTCTCTCTAAGACTAGAACACGATTCTAAAAAGAGGGAAGGGAGGGACAGTGAGGCTGAACAGAAGTCAGCAGAAAGAGCCTGGTACCTGTAGCTCCATCTGAGCAGGGCCATCAATGACTCCTGGGAAGATGTCAGTCTTTCTGTGAATAAGCAGAGGACACTGCCCCAGCTGAGAAGCTTTGTTTATTGTCCTCTAAGATGCAGCCAGGGCACCTGGGTGGCTCAGTCAGTTGAGTGTCTGATTCTGGATTTTGGCTCAGGTCATGATCTTACAGTTCATGAGATCAAGCCCTGCTCTGGGTTCTGTGTGACAGTGAGGAGCCTGCTTGGGATTCTCTCTTTCTCCCTCTCTCTCTGCCTCTCCTCCTCTTTCTCTCAAAAATAAATACGTAAACATTAAAAAAAAAAAAAAGATGCAGCCAAAGATCACCTCCCTGGTGTTAGTCACAGGTCAGGGTTAATGAGCTAACAGGAATGATGGGCCTCCTGGGCCCTGAAGCTTTGCTACATCTCCATCCTACCCACCCCACGCCAACACTTTGCTTTTCATGGGCTAGGGCACTTCTAAGTTCCCACAGAGGACAGGGGACCTTGACACATAAGGCAGTGGCAGTGACCTAGAAAGAAAAGTCTTTATCTGCATCCACCCAACCCTTGGCAAGGGGGTCTAGAAGAAATCTGCTCCATGCCTCCCACTTGGTGGAGACAGAGGGGAAAAAGTCACCTGTTTACGAGTAATCTTTTGAGTAACCTGTGCACCATCCCCATGGCCTGCCAAAGGGCCTGGTGCATGAAGGATATTCAGTAGTTATCTGCTAAGTGAAGGTGTGCAACTCAGCCCAGGGCTGCTTCAGAGATGCAGATGGAGGGCTAGCTTAGAGCAGCAATACCAGAGAAAGCTCCTTCCTCTCCTCCTAAGACCACCCACCCTACTGCTTCTATAAGGTGCCATCAGGGATGAAGCTGCTGGCTGTCTGCTGCAAGGGCCTTCCTGGGAGCTGCACTAATGGGTTCAGAACCCCAGTCTACCTAGCTCTTCAGCCCCATAGGGGAATTAGCCACAGGGAGCTGGACCTGGGGGGATGGGTGCAGCACTACGTAGTCTGGGGAATTGAAATGGGTGCCATTAAGGTGTTTCAAGCTGACCCATAGACCTAAATAAAAACTTGAGAAAACCAGAGAATGTCTAAACTGGGATGGCTTCAAAACTGCTAAATCCAACTTAATTCTTGTGCTGCTGGGTCCCCATGAGGGGTAGGGGCAGGCCTGTGGTCCCACAGACAGTCAGTGTCACCTCCACACATCACCCTCTAGGCATGAAGCCCTTTCCACCCCTCTGATCACAAAGCAGGCTTAACTGCCTGCCTTCATCCCATCCATTGTAGCTTTGTGTTTCCATCCGCATCACCACAGTACTGTGAGAGCAGGGACATCTTGCCTTCTTCCCTGGAACACCCAGCATGCAGACTGGTGAACAGCCTGCAGCCCGTGGGTGTTTGTTGAGTGAATATATGAACGTCACTCCCTCACTGCTCAGTCAAAATAGGGGGCTGAAAGATGAAACAGAGCCAGTCTGCCTCTCCCCATCCCTCCCCTGACAACTGTGTGCCCTGAAGTCAGCTACGTAGCCTCTGCAGGCTATTTCTGCAAAATGGGAGGAGCCATGGGTGCTGCAAGGACCCAGAGGGAGCAGGCAGCACAGAGCTCTAGGAGTGTCTTCATCCTTGGTGTCAGTCTACTCTTCCTTTGTAAATGTGCGTGCCTCTCAAGGTAGTGTCCTGGGGCTACCATAACAAGTACCACACACAGGTGGCTTAAACAACAGAATTTGTTCTCTCATGATTCAGGAGGCCGGAAGTCTGAAGGCTAGGTGTCAGGGGGACTGCTTCCTTCCGGAGGCTTTGAGAGTCTTCTGGCCCCTGCTGATGGCTGGCAAGCTCTGGAATTCCTTGGCTTCTAGATGCATCACTACAATCTCTGCCTGTCTTTACATCACCTCCTTTTCTGCCTCTCTGTTGCCATTTTCTGTCTCTTATAAAGACACTCTCATCGGATTTAGGGCTGCCTTAATCTTGATCCTTACTTTAATTATACCTGCAAAGATCTTATTTTCAAATAAGGTCACATTCTGTGGTTCAAGGTGGATATGGATTTTCAGGAACACCATTCAATCTACTTTGATTCTGTAATTCTATTACCCAGATTTGGTTCTCTGTTCCTGTTCATCCAGGCACATACCTTCTAATGAGAGCCGGGTTTGTGAATGACAAACACTTGGCAAAAGAGCAGGAGGGGAAGGAGACTGGTGACTGCTTCTGAGGGGTCTACATGTGTCCAGGTCCCACAGGCTCTGTACAGCCCTAACGTTATTTAATCTTTCTAGCAGCCTCCATGTGATATTTTCCTCATCTTCCTAAAGAGAAAAATACAGTCTTGGAGGAATGAAAAGGCATCTGAGATTGTACAGGACACACTAGGGTTCAAGCCCAGGTCTGTCTGACTTTAAGTCCATTTTTTTCTATCACACCCATTATACAGGAGTTACTGTTGGGCACTTAGGATACGACAAAGCAAAAGGCCCCATAACATGGGCCTTACATTCTATGGTGAGGGTAAGTAGTGAATACACAGGACGATATTAGGAGGGGATATGTGCTCTGATAGCAACATGCCAGGACCACGTGACAGGGCCCTAGGAAGAATGGCTTTCAGCAAACACTTCTCTGAGGAGAGACACCTAAACTGAGACTCAGTGTCAAGAAGGAGCAGCCATGGGCACAGCCCAGGAAAGAAAGTAGGAAGTACAAAGGCCCTGAGGTAGAAATACATTTAGCAAGTTAGAAGAAGAGGAAAAAAAAATCCAGTGGTATTGGGATGAAGTGGGGTGAGAGTAGATTGAAGGAGCCAGAGGTCAGATCAAGCAAGGCCTTGTGAGTGGGATAAAGATCTTGCATTTTCTTTGAGGTTGCTACATTGGGGTCTTGCATTTTCTTTGAGGCCGTGAGAAGGACAGGATTGGAGGTGGGGTGCAATGTGCTCTAATAGGTGTTTTTAAAATTATTCACCAGTCTCGTATAGAGAACTGATTACACCAGGCCAAGTGGGGAACCAGAAAATGGTTAGGAAGCTATAGTGAGTATCCAGGTGAGAGAAAGCATCTGGAGCAGGATGGAGGCTGTGCAGATGCCCAGAAGAGGTGGAGAGAGGGAGTTTGTGGGAACAGAGCCAGATTCGGTGATGGGTTAGATACACACTGTTATTTGAAGGAGGAAACAGGGGTGGCTTCCCTGTTTTGACTTGAGCAGTGGGGTGGAAGGAAGGGCCCCCTTTACCAGGAAGGCTTGTCTGATGAGGGTGAGACTCTTGCTGTGTGTAGGAGGAGCAAACCTGGGGCTGTAGAGCCATCCCACCTCGCCCTTCCTATGCCTCCCCACCCCCGCAACACTGTAGACCTCAGCCACCATCCCCTTCCCAGTGTACATCGGACCATCACACAGTTTTCCCTTCTGTCAGCTCCCTGAAAGCAGAGTGTGGAAAACCCAAGATGGTGTTGGATGGAAGGCGAAGGGAGGGAGAATACTGGACCCGGTACAGCTCTGGGAAGCAGCGTGGGGGGTGGAGGTGGGTTGCAGGGACACGTCTGGGGCAAGTGGAGGGCAGGCACTGGGGCCTTTTGGGAACAGGAAAGCCGCAGGGATGGAAAAGTGGGGCCCAGAAGTAGGAAAGTGGGAAGGGGGTAGAGCAAACGGCACCAACTTGCTGGTGGCAGGAATGGCAGCCTGAGCAGCGGGGTCCGAGACTGAGGGTGGGAGCAGGCCCAAGGCGGCGGGAGTCAGGAGTGCCAAGAGGTAAGAGCCAACACCAGCACCGTTAGGGAGTCACTCTTGGCGTGGTGCTGGCTGATGCAGGGTGCGTCCACTCGGGTGGCCCTGTCGGCTATAGATGATGCGTCCTGGGGAAGGGACCTGCTGACAGAGGTGCACCAAGGTGGCCACGTCTGCAACCAGCTTGGGCATGACACTTCCTCCTTCCCACCTTCCACATTTCCTAAGCGATTTCAAGTTTAACGGGTAACTAAAATGGAAAGCTGGAAGATCAGACTCTAACTGTGGTATATCAGGTGTCAGCCAGCAGCGGGGAAAGTATTATCCCCCACACATGATGCTCCTCCCCACCCCTCAGATCACACCATGCGGCTGCCAGCCTGCAGCTCCATGTGTGGGTAGGCCTGCTCATCTCTTCCCCCGTCAGAACAGTCTATTAATCAGAACGCTTCACTTCCCAAACACACATTTTCCGTATCAGGAGGGCTGTGTAGACGTTAGGTTTAAATGTAAATATTTAAAAATTGTTATTTATTTGTACCTATTCTCAAAAGGGATCTGAGGCAGCTTATCCATGAATCAGGGCAGTTAAGACAAAGATCTTTAAAAGAGCTTGCCGAAAGCACATAAAAAAGGGGAAGAGGAAACTACATCAGGAAATCAGAATGAGAAGCAGTGATCTCTAAATTTAGCTTAAAGTTCATAGCAGCCCTAGGAAAAAGGGAGGCATGCTTGTTTATTTAGTTGGCTATGCCTGAACTAGGTGAGCAGCACACAAATAAACATCTGGTGAAGCTGTGTGCCATATTGGTGGGGGTGGGGGAGAAGTGCCTTTGAGACGCACGAAGTCTAAGATCCAGGTGTGACATTGGAGGAGGCATTCACTCTTTTGTGCAGGAGGTTTCTTATCCGTAAAAAAAAAAAAAGGCAATTACTGTAAGCAGGGTGCCTGGGAGGCACTTTTCCTGTTCCTGGCTCATCATTCTAGGAAGAAACGTGTCATGGAGACCTTATATAAGAGCCGGTGGGTAACACAAGAGACAGTACCATCTGGTCACATCCACCTCCATTCTGGCCTGATGGCCCAGCCAGCTCTCGGAAGAGCAGTCCTCCAAAAGGAAAGAAAAATACCCCTGGGCCCGGGAAGCGGGGGCAGAGAAGACTTCTCTGCCTGGAGCTCCTGTTTCAGGGCCCCTGGGATGCCAGAGTAGGCTAACTCTGTGTATATGGGGGGTGCTTATTTGGGAGCAAAAGGTTAGTAGTAGCAGCAGCTGCCACAGGAGCCTCCACTCCTTAGAAAGCCCAGACATGGCCGCACACCTCTGAGGTTGGCCACGCTTCTCTGTCTGGACATCCTCTATGTTCTGTGGAGTCCTGCTCTCCCTGGCACCTCTGCTATGGCTGACCATTGTCCTGATGGGACCTCTCTCCCATCCCCCGTTTCACAACAGTCTCCCAGGACAGAAACCCAATTGCAAAACTGTTTCTGTCTGTTCTCCTCTCATTAAAACTGGCCCTCCCTTCTGCCCCTGTTGACGTCCTGCTACCTGCTGGGGACATCAAGAAAAAGTACAGAGAAACAAGTTCTCCATAAGAGAAGAGCAATAACAACAAGAATGACAGCAGCCAGCATTTACTGAATGTTCACAGTGTGCCAAACACTTCAAAAAGATTTTTCTCATTTAGTCATCAGGACAAGTCAATTCGACCTCCTTTTTACATGAAGGGGAAACTGAGGCTCAGAGAAGTTCAGCAATTTGTTCTGGGTCACACAGCTGATGCATGGTGGGGAAGAGTCAGTTCATGAGCCTAAAGTATTAACCACTTCTCTTATCCATGTAGTTACTGGTTACTCTCGGCTTTTCCTACTGAGGACATTTCGTTGCAGAAGAGCTCTTCACTTTTGTCCAAAGAGATGCACTAATGGTAAAATTAGCTATTTGTGGAAGAGGTATTTTGAGTTCATTGACTCTTAAATAACACCATGGGTATTTAGCCTCTCTGTACCTAGTTTCCTCCTCTATAAAATAGGAATAGTAATACGTACAGCTTACGGGGTTGTGGAGAAGCTTACAGTAGTTACTATGTGTAAAACGCTTATAACAGTGCTGGGACAGGGTAGGTGCTGTGGGAATGTGATCATTATCACAGTCCCTATTGTCAGAGCATCTCCTGCCACGTCTGAGGACGATCCTCCTATAAGGGAGCAGGGTAAGGAGAGCAGTAACTCCCATCCACACTCCCCTGCCCTGCCTCCTCTAGGCAAGCCGACCTTGGCGGCCAGGGGGAGTAACCCAGGAGCTCTGGCCAAGCAGAGTGAGACGGTGCCTCCCCTCTGGGCCACTTCTGGTGCTCCTCATCTGGGGACTCAGGCCCCTTGGGGTGCCCATGCTGGGCCATGCTGGATATTATTTCTCATAACACAAATAGAGGAGGATTCTTTGGCATTCCTTGTATCTGAGGCAGGGAAAGATCAGGTCATTCACAGAACTGACTATCAGGTATCACCTCTGTGCCTGAGTTCTCCTCTCACCCTTGCATTCTTGGTTGCGTGGTTTGGTACCTGTGGACAGGGCATGAGACAAGGAAGTGTGGGGAAAGGACAATCTGCTCTAGGTATAGTAGCATGGTCTCCCATCTCCCTCACTGCTGGGGTCCACAGCTCACTGGGTATGGCTCCCTGCTGCTTGAGCTGGACTCGCACGCTAGTCTAGCCCTTCTGGGATACTCTCTTGGCAACTCTGCATCCATGCACATCTACAACCCGATTGCCAGATCCTGGGGGTAGCTGTTAAGCCTCTGACTCCCACCATGCATATAGCCTTGAACATCACAGGGCACGATGACCCTCAGGAGGCTGGGGCTGCAGTGGCCATCAACATCCCTCCTCTCGGAGAGGTGGAGCTATTCTCACAGATTCATACCACATCAGGAAACTAAAAATGCGGGGTCATTTGGTGAATGCAGAGTCAAACCCGTCACAATTTCCAGATGCTCCTAAATAACCTAATTAGTAAGATCCAGCCGGCCAACCCACCACAGTGCCAGCTCTTTACCTGTATTATTATTCAGTTCAGGAAATGCTTCCTGAGTACCCAGTACATGCCAAGCTCTGCTAGGGCCTGAGATATAGAGCAGATTCAGAGAGGCACAGACCCACCTCTTGAGACCTAGAGGAATGAGGTCCAGCTGGGAGACCTCTGTGGAGGTCTCTGTGGAGACAGAGAAGTGAGGGGGCAAAGGACAGTGCTTCATGCAAGGCTTAGCACGGTGACCAGTTTGTGAACTTTTTGGGCTGTTGCCAGCTAAGAGTCAAGTCCAAGCTCTCCCTTTGTAGCTGTGCAGTCTCTGCAAATGAGGTGACCTCTCTGAGCTCCAGTCCTCACCTGTAGATGAGAGCTAATGGCACCTGTGCTGTAGCACCATTGTGAGCAGTATGGGAACAGATATAAAGTGTATTAGCTGACTCAAACATCCCAACGGTCCCACAGCCTGAAGATTATTACACATTTTATTGGACATTGTGAGTGCATGACACATTTAGTTGTTGCTGCTGTGGCTGTTGTTATTATTATTAATTATTATTACTACTATTAAAGTAAGTTCAGATTAAGGAGGACTGATTCTCTTGGTAGATGGTCAGGAAAGATCGCATAGAATGGGTGAGGTCTTTGCAGAGATTTGAAGGGTGACAAGATGTCCACCAGGCTCTCATCAGGGAGAAGGGCATCGGAGATGCTGAGATGAACATGGGCCCCCAGCATGGGGGAAGCCCTCTGTGTGGTGTGATGTGTTCCAGGAGCCAGGCAGCAGCACTGTGGCCTGGCCAAATACCCCATGGACATTTCAGTCCTTCCTCTCAGGCTTATGGAACTGAAGTGTGGGAATAGCTTCCTGCCCCACTTCTAATAGGAGCTTCAGACACCCATCCAGTCCCATGCCACCTCCCGCACAGGTGGGGTCATGAGTCACTCTGCTGGTGACTTTCCTGTTCCATCAGCTGCTCTATCTGGCTAGCCTGGAGCCCCTGCGCAGCCGGCATGGGGACGGCTAATTGGCAGTGAGGCATCGCAGGAGGCCCAGCATCCTGGCCCCTGGCTCTCCCTGACGCAGTGGCAGATGGCCTGCCTTCTCCAGCCCCTCAGAGACGCCCCCTCGCAATTACCACTCCACAGCTGCCATGCGCGAAGGTTAGCTTGGTGCTTCAAATGTGTGCCTGGAAGATTATGTAACCCGCTGGCAGGAGAAAGCCGCCACACTTGGTGAGTTTAGCAAGATTAAATGTGTCAACAGTCGGCTTTGAATATGAAATAATGCAAATATCTTCTTCATCTCATTTGAATTAAAAAAAAGTCAAGATTAGTTCATGTTCTGTCTAAAATGCTATGGCATGAGGATGTGTTTTAACTCATCCATTGATTCTACAAATGTACATTAAGTGCTTACTTTGTTCCAGACAATGTGATACATCAAGAATCAAACATAATTAAAGATTCCTGCCTTCAAGGAGCTTACATTCTAGTAGGGTGAGATAGACAATAAATAATACACACAATAATGGCATGCATTACCTAGTAGAAAAAAGCAGAAAAATGTCATAGAAGAAATTAAAAAATAAAGCAAGGGAAAAGAAATCTAGAGTTCAGGGGAAGAGGAAGATATTGCACAATAAGTAAGGCAGTTAGACAGGTGTCCAATGAGAAAGTGGATTTGACATAGATTGTGGTTAAGGTTGACAGGTGTTTAGTAGGTAAGTCTCGGTGGCCTCGAGACATCTTCCCCAGTGTCATGGGCAACCTTGCTGGGGAGGGCTGGAGAAGCACATCCTCTCCACACAGGGTGACCACCTGTCCTGGGTTGTTTGGGATGGAGGGATTCCCAGGACATGAGGGATTCAGAGCTAAAACCTAGGAAGTCCTCAGCAATGGGGTCAATGATCACCCTATCCCAAGACTAGTGCTTCAGTAGGATCTTACTTCTAATCCAGCCCCAGTGAACCATCAGCCTAGCCACACAAAGTAGACTTACTGTCTACTGTTCGAGCCTTGTCTTATTCATCTTTAAAATTCCCCAGTGCGTTGTTACAAATATTTCTCATCTTAAGTCCAATCATTTCATTTGATGGATAAACTGGCTCAAGATTTCATTGAGATCAAACAGCAGACGAGCTTTCTCCTCTCCTCCTGTGATTTTAGCTCACCTTGGGGCCCAGAGGAAGAGGAAAGAAGCACCCATTTCCAGTGTGCTTTTGAATGTCTCCAGGTAAATTTTACTTGCAGACATTGTGGAACTGAAAACATTTGCCTCTAGTAAAGTTTGAATGTTCCCCAAAGATTCCCATTGCCAAAGCTCCTGTGGAGTCACAGACGTTCAGGGGCAGATTGACTTCAGAGCTCCTCCAAGAAAGGGATTGCCATGTTCAGCTGAGGGCTCCTGGTGCTGAGCAGAGGACCTGGCTTCTGGCAGAATGTTCGTCCATACCTTATTGGTTTTATCATTCTTTCCATCACCCAGGCACTTCAAACTCAGCTTGTTACAGAACCAAACTCAGCAATCTCCATCTTCTCCACTGCTAAGCAAGCTCCTTCTCCCAAGCTCCCACTCCAGTGAATGGTCACCATCCTGTATGAGCCAAGCCAGAAGCCTGGCTGGTCTTTTTCCACTCATGCCCACAGCCTGTGAAAAGGTAGCTTTATCTCTCTACTCTGCCTCCTAAATCAGCCCTGCTCTCATCCTCATGGCCACTGCTTGAGTTTAAGCCACCATCATCTGGCCCTTGGATGGCAGCAAGGGCCTCCTTATGTCTTCCATGAACTATCTTCAACACCAACAAAGGGATCTTTTAAACATGTTTACTTGATTCTGTCACTTCCTTCAAAGACCTCCAATAGTTTTCCATTATTGATTAGATTAAGTCCAAACTCAGAATGGCATACTGTACCCTCCAGAATCTTGTCTGGTTCCCATCTGGCCTCAATCAAGCCCCATTTCCTCCTTCTCAATGCTCTGGTTGGACTCAGTAACTTGACATTCCTTGGGAGGTTTTTCCATGCTCTTTTTACTCACACCACTCACTCTGAAGAACCCTCATTTTCTATCTTATTTCAAGAGTCAGCTGATGTCATCCCGCAGGAGACTTGTCCTGCCCCCTTCTAGTTAGAACTGTGTGTTGTGCTACCAACTGTTTGCTGATATTCAATCCCCTCCATGGCTTTCTAAGCTTATCCTTGTATCACAGAGGCTGGAAGTCTGGAGACTACATTGCCCAGATTCCCTTGCCAGGAGAGTTCCAGTTTAAATTCTTCAAGTGACAGGCTTGTGCATGAGATGCAGAGGTCAAAAGAAAAGGATAAATCATCCTTTATTTCCAGGAATGGCAGAGAGCTGCATGGGCAGATGGCAGATTTTCATAGTTCTTTCACTGCCTCATTCTCCTGAAAGGCAGCATTGGTTTTCCATTGCCATGACTTCCCCAGATCTCCCACCAGTTTGACAAACTTTGAATCTTTTTCAATAAATCCCTGCCTCTTGAAATATGGGGAATGGTTTCCATTTCTCTGACATGGGTGTTCCCTACTTTTCTCAAGTGAAATTGGTCTTCACATATCTAGCACCTAGTCCAGTATCTGGCACTTAAGTACTAAATATTATTGTCACCAAGTTAAATTGAGTCATAAGAAGGAAAGAAAACACCATGGGTCATTTTACTGCTCAAGGCCACTCCATTAGGTGTACCTTTTTGCTAATCTCATTGCATCTATTTCTTTCCACACTCCCTCTCTGTATTTGCAATGCCAGATTGTGTATTGAATGAGATACAATGAAAGGGAAAACATTTTAGAGTATCACAGTCATGGGCTCAAATCCCTCATCTACACTCTTGATCTGTGTGATCTTAAACAAGTTGTTAGCTTATCTGAGCCTTAGTTTTCCAATCTGCATAGTGAGAACAATTATGCTTTCCAGAGTACTTGTGAGAATAGATACCCATTAACATGAATTCTTCTCTTCTCAGGTAGAAGAGACTTGGACTTTTTGAGATGAAAGTGGCCTTAAAGATTATTTGTTACCTCATCCCTTGTTTTATAGAAACTGAGGCACCTAGAGGAAAAGTGACTGGTACAAAATTACAGTTATTATTATTATTTTTTTAATTTTAGAGAGAGAGCACAAGTGGGAAAGGGGCAGAGAGAGAGAGAGAGGATCCCAAACAAGATCCATGCTCAGTGCAGAGCCTGACATAGGGCTTGATCCCACAATCCTGGGATCAGGACCTGAGCCAAAATCAAGAGTCAGATACACAATGGACTGAGCCACCCAGGCAGCCCCCAAATTACATAGTTATTCAGTGGGAGAGTCAGGACCAAGATAAACTCTTCTGACTCCATGTGCATTTCATGTTTCTAGTATAGGCATAGATAATGATGATGAAAACAAATATAATAGTTTTGTGATTGCCAGAAGGACAGAGATAGACTTTCTATCAGTCAAGGTTCCTAGATAAAGAAAATAAGAGCAACATACAGTTTGTTCCCAGATGTTTTTGTGATATACATGAATAAGCACTTATTGTTTGGCTACCGAGATTTTGAGGGTGTTACGAGCAATGCAGGATGTCAGCTGTGTGGGAATCCTTGACATTTGAGAGATGGGGGGTACAGCAACACAGACTGAAGGCACCACTGGTATTGCAATCGAAGTTCAAATGAGATGCCTGGGACTCTAACTTAACAGAAACATCCATGTTCCCTATGGGAAGTGAGAACTAGAGAATGAGGTAGCCCTTTGGATTTTCTGATTGTCAGGGCCAGGGATTAATGGAAGAGGAATGCTTTCCTGTCTCATATAGTGTTATTTGGAGTCTTTTGTTAAACTTCATCCAGGACCAAGAAAGATGCTTGTGAGTCAATCTCATATCCATGTGTGTGATTCACAGGCTCCAGGAGCCACCTCCTCTCTGATGCTCTTAAGTTGGCTCTTTTTTCTTTCATAGTTTATTGTCAAGCTGGTTTCCATGTAACACCCAGTGCCCATCCCCACAAGTGCCCTCCTCCATGCCCATCACCCCCCTTCCCCTTTCTCCCAACCCCCCTCAAACCTCAATTTGTTCTCAGCATTCAAGAGTCTCTCATGGTTTGCCTCTCTCCCCCTCCCCCACTATTTTTCCCCTTCTTCTCCCTCTTCATCCTCCGTTAACTTCCTCCTAATCAAGTTGGCTTTTGATTGTTCTTTGCATGAGGTCTGAACATTCTGGTGGATTCAGGGACCTGAAATGTGGAATTTTCCTCAGAAAAGTAGATGGTGTTAACCCATGCATGGACAAAGAGGCATGAGGATTCTGGTTATACAAGGCATATGCCATTTTCCTGGATTAAGGTACCAAAGCATTAATAAATGGAATTATTATGAACTCTATGCCTAAGAAAATAATTAAAAGCTTTAGCTAGACAGAGTTTGTGCTCAAAGTAATTGGAGGAAGCCCTGTTTGAAGACTGGGATGGCTAAAGAATATTTGCATAGATTGGATAGGGGAAGAGGAGAACAGCCCTAGGAGAATGAGTCGAGCATATTCAAGGAAACTTCAAGGCAGGATACTTAACCACCAGCGGGAAAGAGACCCTGGCACAGGTTTTGAAGAGATGTTTCAGAAAATGCGTGGAGTTAGGACTGACAGGGAAGCCAAGGGGGCCAGGTGGTAGAGTCATGGCTGAGCCAAGTCCAGGTTAGAGGTCAGATTGGTCCCCTCCTGAGCATGAGGTCCAGCAGGGCAGGAACTTGATCCTGTTGGCCAGTGTATCCCTGCATCCGGGCTGCTTCCTAGACCATAGTGGGTTCTTCATAGATATTCACTGGATGAATGACTGTTGAGAAGGTGCATCCTGGCCTCTTTTGCTTCTCAAAGAGGAAGTGACAAAAATAGCCAGACTATGTTTGCATAATGGATACTTTTACCTCTAACTTGACCTTCTCTCTTACTATGTGGGACCACACATGAGCACTCAAGAGAAGGCTAGGACCACAAATTTCTGAGGCTGAAAACGTAGAAATAGGAAAGCAAAAGAAAGCGCTAGGACCTAGCAAACAGTGCTAGCCCTACACAAGGCAGAGAAGGAAAGAGCCGAACTGAAGAGGCAAGTATACGTTTTCAAACTTAGCCTGAGAGTAGTCAGGGAATGCCAGAGAAGATGGAACTCCAGAGGGCTATCCCACTGCAGCAGGAGAGGGGGTGGTGGGAAGGAACCAGACAAGGGGAGGTGAGGTTTGGGAAGGAGTCCATGGCACGAAAAGATGGGTCTTCTCCAGAAGCATCAGCAGCAGTTTCGGTTTCTGGTGTTCTTTCAGCTGAGTCAAAAACCAAGGAGAAGAAAAATGCCCTGATAGAAAAGACCCACAAGGCCGGCACAAGAGGCAGAAGCAGCTGTGAATGCAGGGCAAAGGGAGGAAATACCCAGGATACAATGACAGTGGTAGAGAAGAGGGCATGTGTGAAAGCAGAGCCACACACATTTGGCTTGGGCAGGTTCCTGCTTGCAGGAAGGAAGGAGCAGGCAAGACCCATCATGCAAAGCTGCCCCACGGGTACCAGGAACATAAGGCTTTAAGGAGCCATTGGGAATTAGGAGGTTTTATAAATACTATATGGGTTGGATGTGGCTGAGATGGAAACTCCATTAAGACATAGAGGCGAGGGGCTGCACCTTGGCAAACGGCAGTCTTATTGGCAATTCTAGTGAGTCTGAAAGCCAGAATATTTTCTTTCTCTGCCTCACATTTGTTTTCTCCATCTCCTTTCCCCCAGATGTCACCAAGCATCTGCTACCTCTGAATGGCTGGCAGCAGAAACATGGGTTCTGAGAACATCATGTTACTGGCTAAATTTGGTGGGTGTGAGGCTGGGGCTGAGATATTCCTGGGTGCCCTATTGACTTTCAAACTTTTTGAAAAGCGGGACACATGAGTGATTTGGGATTGGGTCTGACCTCCTTGTCCTCCTGGCGGCCACATCCATTCCGGGTAGACCAGGCGGACAGCAGCTGCTCCTGGAGGAGACACTCAGACTCTAGCTGGGGGAGTTCCACTGGCTGAGACCCGGGAAGATTCAAATCCAGATGGGGGTGGGGGTGGGCTTTTATTTCTTTGGATTTTAATGTGCGAAAGAAAGGGAACGGCAGTCTTGAATTTTGATTTCTCTCGCAATTTAATAATGGAGAGGGCTCCACAGAGCTCAAGTTCAGGGTATTTTTAAGTTGCTGGTATGATGCTCCTTGGGGTATTTTTACGCTATCATGTGGTGTTTGTGGTATGGCTTCCTCTGCTGAGCTATATTGGAGAGTGTGGCTTGAAATTTGAGATGGGAAATATAATCGGGGTGAATTTTTGGCCTAGGATACAGTGGGGACTTGGAATGACCATTTCAGGGGCTTCTGGGGGTAACAGCTGAGCTGCCCATCCCAAGGACCTTGGATAGTGATGAGCAGTGTGGCAGGAAGTTGTGAGGGCACAGCTCTTCTGCTTGTCTTCTCCTCCCTGAGAGGACAGGTGTTCCTGGGCTGACCACAGGCTTGTCTGTTCTGCCCATTTGGAGCAGTGAGCAGACTCTGGGTGGAGTAGGGGCCGAACACTATCCTGCCTACCTCCTATTTCCACAGTGAAGAGGCTTCCTCTCTGCCATCTGCTCACTCAGTTGTCTCAAGGACACTAGAGCTGCTAATATTCAGAAGGTCCATGTGTTGACCAGGAATAGGAATGTTAAAGGTACTGCTCACAGACAAGCTAATCCATAAGGTGCCTCTATGGGCATTTGAAAATGTTGCCCCCTCTGGGCAGGCAAGGTTTGACAGGAACAGGGGTTGGTGAGTAGATGGTGTATTTGTGCCAGGACAAATGTGCCCTTTTTTCCATAGGATACTTGGTGAATGGAGCCAGGGCTAGCTTGCACTCCCACTTGTCCCCTCAGGGAGTGCATTTGACCCCCCATCACCAGGGGCATTTGCATTTGAAAGTCTGCATTCTGTAGGGATCTTTGCCTTTGGAGGCCCAGCTCAGCCCACTCCTCTCTGTTCAGCTTCTCAGAGGCTGTCTGTGGTCTTCAAGTCTCAGGACAATGAAGAAAAGCATCCTCTTTGGCCCGGCTTGTCCAGGGGCTCTTGTGCCTGTCTGATACATGAGTAAAACATCTGCATGTCCCTTCCTAGCTCCATCTCTTGCAATGTTCTCCATTTTCCAGAGCCCAAAGTACAAGAGGGGCAAGAAGAAGGACAGATCATACTTCACTCTAATACCCAGCAATAATAATAACTAACAATATCTGTCCTTGGGTAGTATCAACAATGGAGTCTTATGGTGTTCAAAGATTTTTTTTTTTTTATGTTTTATTTATTTCTAGGAGAGAGAGAGAGAGAGAGACAGCATGAGCAGGGAAGGGTCAGAGAGAGAGGGAGTCACAGATTCCGAAACAGGCTCCAGGCTCTGAGCTGGCAGTCAGCACAGAGCCCGACGCGGGGCTCGAACCCACAAACCACGGGATCATGACCTAAGCGAAAGTCGGACGCCCAACCGACTAAGCCACCCAGGCGCCCCAGCTTTTTTTTTTTTTAAAGGTAGTTTTATTCTGTGGCTTCTGTCAGGAATAAATGATGTATAAACCTACATTTGGATCCATTGGAAGAATCACTTTTGCCTCTCCCTGAGCTCTATCACTGCCTGGGCTGCGAAATCCTATTTGTATAATAGGGAACACAGTGAGCCTCATTAAAACAGAACTTTATAAAGGAAATGTGGAAGTGGGGGAAGACCAGGGGTAATTAAAGCAGAATTTTAACCAGAATGTTACTCCAGTAGTCAGGTCAAGCCTGCTCACATATGACATGATCCAGGAGGGTTCCTTAATTAAGGACTTTGTGAGGTGGACAGAAAATTGTATTGAACGTGACTGAGCCCGGCCCACACAGAGAGAAGAAATAAATACTCTTGTCATAGTTCTATACATAAACTACAGATTTGTCGTGAGTTCTGACCACCATTTCCAAGTCCCACAGGAGCTTGGGCAAACCCCAGTGCCAGCGGGAACCCCTCCTCCTCCAGCCTCTGCTGTTCACGACGGTGGGGGAACCTCCAGAGCTGTCTGCACCGAGAATTCCACCTTTTCCCTCCAGACATTCAGTGCCAAGTCCGTGGTCTTTGTTTCTGCAAGTCTTCAACACTCCTTATAAGCCCAAACTTGGAGGAGGCTCCATGATCCTCCCGTGAGCTTTGCATGATCTGCTGTAGGTTTAATTCGGGAATGGCCGCGGAGGGTGGGGCTTTTGCTTCTCTCTAACCTGAGTGCCACCTGCTAGGGCTGCCAGGAACTGAGAGGCTTCTGGGATAGTTCTTCCGGGAAAGTTCCAGGCAGCCTGGAGTGTGTTGGTCACCCTACTAATTACCTGATTATCCCTTCATTCTAGCATCTGGGTCCTTTGCACCCTGATGAGAATTCCCTGCTTGCTCTAATATCTGCCCTTATCCCCGTTTCACCTTCCCGAAGCAGCTAGCAGCTGAAGTTGGAGCATGCTGCCTAACATGCCTGCCTAGGAATAGTGAATGTGAGGTTCAGTTATCATAGATAAGTAAACCGAGCTTTTTCCTTTCTGTGTTCTCAGAGTCTTACGGAGACAGAAAGCCTCCCAGACACAGGTGTTGCTATAGTCTTCAGGGTCCTGCCTGCAAGGCTGATACAGCCTTGCCTAGGGTTTTACTTTAGCACGCAGCCCCATTCGTAATCCGATCAGAAGGTAGAAGTTTTGCTGTGTTTCCCTGGATTAAAATAGCGTCTCTGCAGCTGCTTTGCAAAACTGGCATTTCTCTCTTTTGCAGATTTATTCCAGGCCAAACATTCTGAGGTTGGTCTGGAGTCCTATCACTTTCCTCAGTTTCTCTTGTTTCTGTGGTACTCATATGGCCAACTATGAAATCCCTAGGCTGTTTGGTTCTTTTCTGGGGGGTAAGGAGACTCTGTTCTGTTGCCAAGGTGCCAAAGGCATAGAGGACCTTCCAGTGGTAAGTAACCATGTGATTTGATGGGTGGCTCAGTGCAATTTATAGGATCTACCAGGAGTCACCTGGCAAACCCATGCACATGGGTTTGGCTGGGGTGAGTATTTGTGCTGATACCATCAACTCTGGGGCAGAGGTAATCTGTTTGCAATTCTAAACTCATTATTTCTTTATTTGCCTTCGGTATCGAAAAGCCAGTCATGAGAAACACATTTTTAAAGCATCATTACTATAAAATTTGTTAAACTGAGTGTAAACATTTTATCAGCAATATGTTCTAGAGGGTTTTTCCCCCCTTTTACTTTTTTGTTTTTTAACTGAAACATTATTTCACAGCTGCCTGGTTCCTAGGCAGGGTCACAAGTTAATAATGTCTGTACCTTGGAATGAACTTGGGCTGTTGCTGGCTGTCTTGTGAATTAGGCCACAGTGAGTTTTTCATTCCTACAGCTGCAGCAGGGAACAGTGCATCATCATTATGAAGCTTTCTTTTTTGCTTTATCTTGTACCATCAAGAGTAATCAGAGGATCAGGAGGGCCTGCGCTCCTTGGAAGGAGATTACAGGCATACAAACATTTGGTTTACTGGTCTCAGTGGGGCCTTGGGGCTCCTCATATGAGGGAGTTTGCTTGGCACAAATGTTATGCAGACAGCAGAGATGTTCTTGAAAAGAGAGACCTTTCAAAGGATAGAAATAGATTCCTGTTTGGCAACATCATCCTAGAGCTGAAATGGCTTTGACCATTGCCCTATTCTGATGTTACACCTATTTTTTTAGATTAGGTTTAAGAGTTCAGAATTCAAAGTTGTGTTTGTCTCTTTCCAGGGACCTTGTTTGCAAATGGAGTGCAGAGCATTACCAGAGGAACAGGGGAAAGGATGCTCTGAAACGTTTCTTTTTTCTTTGTAAATTTTTTAATGTTTTATTTATTTTTGAGAGAAAGAGAGTGTGAGTGGGGCAGGGGCAGAGAGGGAGACACAGAATCTGAAGCAGGCCCCAGGCCCTGAGCTGTCAGCACAGAACCCAATGCAGGGCTTGAATTCACGAACAGTGAGATCATGACCCAAGCTGTAGTCAGATGCTTAACCGACTCAGCCACCCAGATGCCCCTAAACAATGTATTTCTACGTGAGAGGGAGAGAATCACCAGATTCACCTGAGTTTGAGTTCTGGAGACATCTAGCTGTGGGACCTTAGACAAGTTACTCAGCCTCTCAGTTTCATTTTCCTCCCCTTGGAAGTGGAGGTAATAATGTTCAGCTTAGCGGCTCACTGCCATATACGCCCTTCAGCAGTGGTTATTTGCTAGCATTGTTACTCTATCAGCTGCCACCTCTGAGGAGACTCCCAATGTGCTGTAGGGATCAGTGTGTGCAGGAGCTGCGAGAGTAGGGGCACGGAGGCCATCTATGATTCGTTATTGATGAGAACAGCCTCATCTGTTCCAGTCTGTGCAACAACCACAAAAGAGTATTAGCTGCTCCTTCTGTTTGTACAATCATTCCGAATGAACTTTCTACATGCACATTCCTCACTCCAGTCCTGTGGGTAGGACAGAACTGATTACCCACGTAGGCTTTAAGGGAAAAGATCACATCGGGGAGAAGTGCGCACTTTTATAGATCATTTGGAAAGCAGTTGCAGCCAGATAACAGCTAGCTTTACCCTTTGCCTGCAGTTTGAAGAAGGGCCTTGGGCAGTGTGTTCCTTATACTCATGACCTTCACAAGGTTTGGAAATGGAACACTGGGGTTTTATGCTGGTCTTGGGTTGGCGCAAAGTGGTGTGGGGCTCCACAGGCTCTGGGGTTGGCTGCAATTACCAGCTCTGCATGGAGACTGGCCTCTCCCTAGGGACCCATGTGGGTGCAGGCAAACAACTATAGTCCCAGAGTCCTTGCTCGGGTTCTGGGCAGACTGCATCTTTAAAAAAAAATGCTGAGCTTCTGTTCTCAGGAATTTTTTCTTGACTGCTTGCAATGTCATCTCACAGCCACCAATTCTCAAATGTACCTGTAATGTGTTAGCTGTTGTGCAAAGTGCCAGGGGAATGTGGTCCCTGCCATCAAAGAATTTGTAAGTTGGTGTGGGAGGTATGTATGTAAATATTTAATTACCACACAGCATGATACTGCTTGATAAGGGGCATATTATGTTAGGAGAGGGATCTAAAGAGGTCCTGAGAGATCCAGAGAGAACTTATTGAAAGACAAGGTTTCTGAAAACTGGGTGGGAATGTGCTAAGTGCAAAAGAGTAAAGGTGTCATGAAAGGGAAACAGCATACGCAAATTTCAGGAGGTGGTGAAAACATGATGCAGTTGAATAACTGAAATTAACTTACTGTAGTTGAAGGACAAGTGCTCCCTGGGGTTTGGAGTGGTGAAGTAGCTAGTGTAGAGGAAAGCAGGGGTCAGGTGATGCACGGCCTAGAGCCATGCCAAAAGGAGCTTGGAGTTTATTCTGAAGACCATGGGGGGTGGGGGGGGGGCAATGAATGATGTTTTGAAGAGTAATGAGATGATGGGATTTATAATAGAGAAAGTTCATTTCATGGTGTGAAGTATGGATGCAGGCTAGAGGTGATGTTGGCCCTAATTAGGGAAATGACAGTGAGTAATGGATAGAGAAGCTAAGTGTATTAATAGGCTGAGGAAGATAAAGGATCAAAAATCAGACCTAGGTTTCTAAACTGAAGTACTGAGAGGTTGGTGGTACAGGATTCCCATTTTGTTTTTGTTTTGTTTTTATTTTGTTTAGATTGTAAATCTCTGGTAAAATGATCTATATTTTTATATATTTTTCCCTTGATCATGATAATTTATTTGAATGTGCATGTCTGATAACTCCAATACCTGGATCACTTATGGGCCAATATATTGACTCTTTTTTTTTCTCTCGGGTTTCATAATTTGGTCTTATTTCCTGGTATGCCTGGTAAATTGTTATTGAATTCTGGACATTGTGTTTAAACAGCTTTTGAGACTTTGGATGATGTTTTCTCTCTCCAGAGAGAAATGTCTTTTTTGTTTTGTTTTGTCCTGAAACTTTAATGAGAAAAACAGATATATCTATGTCAAGTTAAAAAAAAAGTGTGTTTGATGTGTCATTGGGTCACAGGTCGAGTCTGCATAGGATAGAGCCAGCAAAACAGGAAGTATGTAAGCAAAGGTACACATGGTCACAGAGTGAAAAGCTGGTGCCTGATATGGTTACGTTTCAGTCTCCCCATCACTCAGTGGTACGTTAGGGATCCCCCAGGTGATGGGGAGCAGCCTCTGGACATTGAAGAATTCCCTCTGACACATCTACCACCTACAGTGTATGGTGCATCTTCCTCAGAAATTTCTCATCATGCTTAGACCTATGGACTGACTATTTGGGCACCTCCCAAAGCACCTCCCACTCCACTTTGGATACCACAAGGGCCATAAGGTTGGAGTTGAACTCCTCAAGGCTGATGCAGACCTCAGTGGCCTGGAGGTGCAGGGGAAGCCATAGTTCCACCTCCCACACATAGAAGCTCAACAGATTGTGGCAACTTGCTCTCTCCAGGCTGGAACTGGTAAGGGAACAAGTCTTCTTGCAAGCAGATGGACTATGGCAAAATCACCTTGATTTGGTAGAGACTCTTCTATTTCTGATTTGCCCTTACTCCTAAGAAATAGGTTTCCTGGGGTCTCAAGTGAAACCCTGGGTGTTTATCAGGGCCTTTCTCATGGCAGGCACCAAACTCTAATTCTTGTCTTTCTAGCACTGGGAGGTTACAATATGCCAAGCTGAGGTTTTTACTGTTTCAGTAGCTCCTTCCACTTGACTTCTCATTCTTATCCAACAGGTAGCTTGGAAATCATAAAATGACTCGAGTGAATTCAGGCCTAATGTCAGCTTCACCTCTCTGTGGTTCCTTTTTCTTTAAGATCTTGGACCTCAAGTCTTGGTTTCTTTGTGACTTGAACTCCATTTTTGCCTATCAAGCCCAGTGAGACTGCTGTAAGCTATAGACCACTGCTTCCTTCCCTGCCCCTGCTCCCCTCCCCCCACTCTATGTTCTATGCCAGAAATTGATCATTGACTCAAGGCGACAAAGACTATGATCAATACAGCACTTACCACAAAGTATTTCCTCTTTTAAGAGATTCTTTTAGATTATAATTCTCTGGCAAAATTATCTATATTTTTATATTTTTTCTTTTTTCAGAGGTTTTGGCCCCTCAAGTCTTGGATACTTGGGTTATTCTCTGACATTTTTGGATTGTGATCCATCACTTCTAGTTTTTCTTAGTCATACAGTTAGTTTGATACACTCTACTCCATCTTATCTGGGAGTGTAAGTCTGGACTTAAATTTAATATATTTCTTAAATGTGTATAATCACAAACTAGATCAAGGTTATTATAATGATAGGCTTATACAAACAAAACCCAAAACCAGTACATTTAAGCCAATTTAACAAGTTTGGTTAACAAATTAAATCAATTTAAAAATCAGTTAAATTTATTGTTGATTTAATATGACAAATGATGGATTATGATGTGTGACTACCTCCTAATATATCAGAGTTTTAATTGTGCTTTGTGATAATTCAATTCTCCTATTCCAACAACTAAATAACGTAAACTCCAATTTATACCATGTGCTGTGACATTATTTGGCCTTCACTTTGCATAAACATTACATTTATGTATAGGTTCAAATATGTTCCTTTCTGGCTCTGAGCATTTACAATAGTGGTTTCTTTTTGGCACCAACAATTATAGAAATGAACACAAACATAGGCTCTGAAGTGACATGGCAGTCCTTGCATTTTGGTGGTCATTGTGATATTTCAAGATGTACTCATGTTAATGTTCTTAGATGATCACTGAAATGATCATGAACACACATTTTTAAAAATTACCCTTATTGAGGCTTTGAAGACTCTATGAATATGACAGTGGACTTCAATTATTGAAACCACACAACCATGGGCCCCAAGTCTCCTACCCTGATCTCACCCTTTCAATGTTTTATTTATTTTTGAGAGAGACAGAGACAGCATGAGCAGGGGAGGGTCAGAAAAACCCTAATCTATAGACATAATCCAAAGACAGTTTCCAGGTTCTGAGCTAGCTGTCAGCACAGAGCCCGATGCACGGCTCAAACCCATGAACTGTGAGATTATGACCTGAGCTGAAGTTGGACACTTAACTGACTGAGCCGCCCAGGTGCCTCTGATCTCAAAACAACAGATGAAGAATGCCCCTGGCCCAAGAACCCCTCCTTGAGATCCCAGGATCCCTTGAAGCCATCTACACCCAAGAAAACCTTCTCCATACCCAGTCCTTGGCCAGTACCATTTGCTCTTCCTCATTAATAAGGAGTAGTGGTTGAGACACTGAGTTTCTTTTCCTGAAAGCCTGGGAGACAAAAATCCCCAGTGAGAGTGGTATAGCCTCTGTCTCTAGCTATTATTTGTCTTCTTTCAATAGGTGTGTGTTTGTGTTAAGCACAAATAGGTGTGTATTGCGTGTGAGAGGAGAGAAAGAGTGTGATGGGCTGAATTTTGTTCCTCCAAATTCATTTGTTGAAGCCCTCAACCCTCAGTAGCTCAGGTTATGACTGTATTTGGAGATAGGGCATTTAAAGAGGCAATTAAGTTAAAATGAGATCATTAGAGTGGGCCCTAACACAGTACAACTAGTTTAAGGGTTTATAAGCATTTATGACCTTAGGGTCATAAGACACATGATTAGGACATTGAAGAGATTAGGACATAGACACATGGAGGGAAGACTGTGTAAAGATACAGGGAGGGGACATCCATCTAGCCAAGGAGAGAGGCTTCCAAAGAGACTCCAATGGTAACATCTTGACCTTGAGTTTCTGACCTCCAGAACTGTGAGAAAATTAATTTCTGTTGTTTAAGCCACTCAGTCAGTGGTGCTTTGATGGCAGCCCCATCAATGAAGAGAAAGATGAGAAAGGAGAGAGAGAGGGAAGTAAAATGAAAAAGGACATGGTTGTGGTGGCTGATGGGTGCAGCAGATAGAGCTCAAGGCTGAGGGTGCATCCCAGTCTGGCTGCTCCCCACTCTGTAAGGGTCTGTGCTTTCAGAGAAGACAAGACACTTCCTGGAAATTCAGTCTTTTTTTCTGGGATCTGTTACACAGCAGCAGTAGGAGGTCACAAGCAATCTTGCTGTACTTGGCCCATGGTCTTCCTTCTGGGCTTGCCTGACCATGGGATTGAATAGACAGGAGGGAAAAGGCCCAAACTCATGACCAAGAACAGGAAGGAGCAGGGAGAGGCCAAGAAGCTAGAGGAAATGGACTTGACCCAGATCTACATGCCATTTTTAAAATCTTGTTTTTTTCTGTTTCACCCATCTTTCTAGGCAACCAACAGTTTGTTCTCTGTATGTAAGAATCTGTTTGTTTTGTTTTTTCTATTCCCAATATGAGTGAAATCATGTTATTTGTCTTTTTCTGACTTCACTTAGCATAATACCTTCTATATCAATCCATGTTATTGAAAATAGCAAGATCTCATCCGTTTTTTATGGCTGAGTAATCTTCTGCTTCCATATCACATTGGTTTACCCATACATCTATCAGAGGACACTTGGGCTCCTTCTATAATTTGGCTGTTGTGAATAAATCCTGCAATAAACAAAGGGGTGCATATATCTTTTCAAAATGGTATTATCTTTTTCTTTGGGTAAATAGTTTTAGAATTACTGGGTCATATGCTATTTCTTTTTTACTTTTTTGAGAGATCATTATGCTGTTTTCCGCAGTGGCTGCACCAATTTCCATTTCCACCAACAGTGTACGTAGGTTCCTTTTTCTCCACATCCCCACCAACTCTTGTTATTTCACATTTTGTAAATACAACCCATTCTGACAGGTGTGAGGTGATACTCTGATTGTTTAAAAACACATTTAAAAAAATCATAACACACATATATGCAAATTTCCCATAAGGTGGCCACTACTGGGGAGTAATAGGAAAAACATTGGTCTCAGAGTCAAGGAGACTTCAGCTTAAATTCCAGCACTGAGACTGACTCGTGTAAACCTTGGGTGAGTGCTTAACCTCTTTGAACCAGTGTTTCTGAATCTGTAAACTGGAGGTACTGACATCTGTTTCACACATTCCTAGAGAAATGAGAAAAATGTGTGGAAAGGGGCTTAGCCTAGTGTCTGGTGCATAGTAGGAACTTGGCAGATACGACTTTTCTCCTTAGAGCAGAAACAAAGCCTTCCCTTCCACTCTCAAAATGCAGAGTAACAGCCTCTGCTGGGCCCCAGTCCCTGTCGGGTCACAGTGGCGTACTGATTATTTTGAATCAAAGCTGTTGGGGAAACAGCCTGTTCAGACCCTCCTGTGACCCCCCTAAAAGCAGAAAACCAATCTCCCATATGAAAAATACCCTCCCTGTGCTAAGGGAAAAGACTCCCTTATCACCAGAGAGGAACTTTAAAGTTGAGAAACCTACAGAAACAAACCTTGTTACTGTTCTACTAATCTACCACCTCAGCCTAAATGCTGCTTAGAATTCCTTACGAAGGCTCCCAAATATCTGTTTTTCTTATGCTGTAAATTCCTCACAAATGTATCATCTCTGTGTCTAAAATGTACAAAAACATGCCTCGGTCATTTCTTTGGGTCTCAGTTTCCTTTTTGGGCCTCCATGCAGGTGTCATAAAACGTTGGTGTTTTACCTCTTGTTAACCTGCCTCATGTGAATTTAATTTTCAGTCCAGGTGGAGGACCCTGAAGGGGAGAGGAAGAACTCTCCGTCTCCTGCACCACATTAAAGTGCAAATAAAAGATCCCCAAGCAAAGCTGTGGCGCATCTGGACGGAGAACCGCAGTGAGTGCTGTGGCCGCCGGTGGGCAGAGCAAGCGGGTGAAGACTAAAGAGGAAGAGGAGTCTGGGGGCAGCAGGGAGGTGACTACACCATGAGAACAGCCTGGAACAGTCATGAAAGGAGACCCTTTTATACTCCTGCAGAAATGCCACAGGGTGAGTATCCCTGGAAGAGAGTGGAGTGAGCTGAGGTGAGCCCAGGTGTCGACACCAGGGCAGCCGAAGCAGAAAGGCCTGGTTGAGGAGCAGAGTTGGGCTCAAGTTGGAAAGGGCTGGGCAGGGGAGGGGCATCATCTGGGAGAGCGGGCAGTGGTCTTCGGGTGGTTTCCGACACCTGACCTCCAAGCGAAATGCTCCAGCCCAGGGAGTCAGTGGCTCTCTAACGAAGCCTGGGACAGAGACTAGGCAAAGTCTCGGTCTTAATTAGTGTTTCTTAGCAGAGAACGGCAAACATAAAAATTAACCTACAAAACCACCCAAGGCTCGACTGTCACAATGTTTTCAGTGTAAGAGAAAGCTAATAGTACCTGTGGAATGAGAGACTCGTAGGTGCGTTTATTATCTTAAGTGTCTTCTTTAAGGGATAAAGTCACCTGAATAAGGCCACTGGGTTGTTGAGTCTCACGTGAAACAAGCCCAGGTGGTGGATGTAAGACTCCCGACTATGGGCCTCCACGGGCTGGTGTGGGATTCTGGTGATGGGGTCAGTGTAGTGTTCGTTCCTGTCCTGCTGTGAAACGGGAAGGAGACCTAGTGCTGTGATTAGCCAGAACCACTTGTAGTTCGTGCTTGTGGGGGTGGGGAGTGAAGGGAAGAATGGGGAGAACGCTTTTATCGTTACTATTTGTGTGTCTGCCCTAGTATCTAGCCTGGGGCCAGGCTCTTACTAAGTGTTCAGTGCTTGCTTGCTGAAGAATGAGGATGCGGTGGGCTGTGGAGGGGCAGGAACACGGAGCTATCCCTCAAATAACTAACATTTACATAGCGCTTGCTAGGTGCCGCTAAGAGATTTCCAGATATTAACTCTAATTGAACTCTCCCATCATCCTTATGAGGTAGGATGATGATTATCATCCCCATTTTATTTTATTTTTTCAAATTTTTAATGTTTTTATTTATTTTTGAGAGAGAGAGAGAGAGAAAGAGAGAGAGCACGCGGGCACAAGTGGGGGAGAGGCAGAGAGAGAGGCAGACACTGAATCCCAAGCAGGCTCCAGGCTCTGAGCATCAGCACAGAACCACGAGATCTCCAACCACAAGATCATGACCTGAGCTGAAGTCAGACGCTTAGCCGACTGAGCCACAGAGGGTCCCTATCATCCCCATTTAAAAAATAAGAAAACAGGGGCGCCTGGGTGGCTTAGTCGGTTAAGCGTCCGACTTTCGCTTAGGTCATGATCTCGCGGTTCGTGGGTTTGAGCCCCGTGTCGGGCTCTGTGCTGACTGCCTGCTCAGAGCCTGGAGCCTGTTTCGGAGTCTGTGTCTCCCTCTCTCTCTGACCCTCCCCTGCTCACGCTGTCTCTCTCTCTCTCTCCTAGAAATAAATAAAAATTTAAAAAAATGTTTTAAAAAATGAGAAAACAGGTGCACCTGGGTGGCTCAGTCAATTAAGCGTCCGACTTCACCCGAGGTCATGATTGTGACTTCGAGCCCCTCTTCAGGTTCTGTGCTGACAGCTCAGAGCCTAGAACCTGCTTCAGATTCTGTGTCTTTCTCTCTCTCTGCTGGAAAGAACAATCTGTTAAAGTCTGGGACTGACAGTAAAATACAGGATGTCCAGTTAAGTTGGAATTTCACACAGTGAGCAATTCTTTTTTGTAAGTTATGTCTTCAATATTGCAGGAGAATATTTATACTAAAAAAGATTTATTTAAATTTCTAATTTCACTGGGTGTATTGTATTTTTATTTGCTAAATCTGGCCACCATACTCAAGTGCCGCCATCAGTAATTGGCAGAACAAGGATTAAAATCAAGTCTTTACTCTCAGCTATCACATGGAATTTTAAATGTGCCAAGTGTTTTATTTGGGGGGGGGGGTGACAATCTTTGGCAGCTTAACTTTTCCCCTGTTCTGTGGTCTGTTTAGGTTTTCTACTTTTTGATTGGTAATTTATGTTTTCTTAGAAAATCCATCATTACATTTAGATTTTCAAAATAGTTATAGTGCATTGCCTTAATTTTAAAAGCTTCATAGTGTTTGTCCTTTTATTTCTTGTTATCAAGGCATTTTACTGTCTTTTCTCTTGGGAAAGGCATAGCTTTTCCATTGTTTTAAACTTTTTCTCCATTATTTATGACCATGATTTTGTTTTTGTTCTGTAACTCAATAATTTCTATTTTTTAAAAAAATTACTTCTATCTCATTTCATTTTGTTTTGTACTCCTTCCATTTTCTGGGATTAGAGGTTTAGTTCATTATTTTAAAATTTTCTTATTTCCTAACACATAATGTGAACGTTACACATTTTCTACTAAATTTCACTGTTGGGCTGATTCTTGTAAGGTTTTAATAGATAATCATCTTATTTTTTTTTTAACTAAAATTCTAGTTTTGATTTTTTAATTTCACAGGTGATTTATAAAAGAGGTTTCAAAATTTCCTAGTGGTTTTTTTTTTGTTTACTTTTTACAGACTAAATTTTCCTTGTTATTTGCTAGTTTTATTGTGTGGTTTCTATTTATTTGAAAAAAGAGCTGATTTTTTTTTCTTGGGCCTGAATATATAATCAAAGTTCTAAGGATGTTTGAAAACAATGTACATTTTCTTTTTTTTCTTTTTCTTTTTCTTTTTTTTTTTTTTTTT
>NW_024082034.1:0-39120 GCF_003009895.1 Hyaena hyaena | reverse complement strand
ACTCCTTCAGCACCTTTCCCTCTCTCTTCCTCTTCTGGGATTCCTATGATACGGATATTGTTGCGTTTGACCCTATTGCTGAGCTCTTGAACTCTTCTTTCCTGTTCCTGGATCAGTTTGTCTCTTTTTTTGTTAGCTTTTTGTTTTTCCATAATGGTGTCTTCTAAATCACTTATTCTCCTTCCTGCCACCTCAATCCGTGCATTGGAGGCCACTAATTTATTATGTATCTCATTTATCAGTTTTTTTAATTCTTCATGCCTATTTATATTCTCCATTTTGTCTGTAGCCATAGTTTCTTTGATGTCCCCTATGCTTTTTTCAAGCCTAGCTATTAATTTTATGATTATTATTCTAAATTCTTGTTCAGTGATGCTGCTGATATCTGTTTTGAGCAGTTCATTCGCTGTCATTTCTTCTTGGAGTTTCTTTGGAGGAGACCTCTTTCGTTTTGTCATTTTAGTTAGCTTTCTGGCTCTTGTTAGATTTAAACACCTGTTATGCTCTCTGCCCCTATGAGCACTGCTGTATCCAAGAAGACTCTTTGACTGTCCAGGGCCTATCCTTTCAGAGAGTGTTTTCTGCATGGTATCTCTTGGTCTCTCTTGTTGGGACCTTGGTTATTTTATTTTCCTACTCATAGTGATATTTGGGACTCTCCACCTTGTGTACTCTGGCTTGTTTCTTGAGGTAGCCGTTAGAAGGCTTTCTCAGTGGATTCTTTGTCCTTTCTCTCCCAATCTCTTTGGTTCTGTAAGGTTTCCTATGGCTTTAGGTCTTTTCCATGTGAGATATGGGGGTGAGTGCAATGCATAGAGCTCCCTACTTCTCTGCCATCTTGCCCCCTTCCCCAACAATGTACATTTTCTATTTGATTATGAAGTGTGTGTATGTATTAAGTCAAGTTAATTATGATTCAAGCCCTCTTTAATTTTATTTCATATTTATCTACTAAATTTTATAAGTTCTGAGATAAGTGATTACGATGTATTAGAGATTCTTAATAGGATTGTGGACTTGTCTGTTTGTATTTTTGGAAGTCCATTGCTTTATATATTTTAAAGTTACGTTATTGGTTCATGAAAGCTTTTTTCCCCACTCATTAAAGCTTTTTGAGTGTCAGAATATCGTTATATATTTTACCTTTTATCATTACACAGTATTTTGTTTTACAATACTTTTAGCTTCAAAATCCACTTTACATAACCTAACAGTGCCATCCTAGCTTTCTACTTGTTTGCTCTTACCACTACTTTTCAACCTTTTTCCATCATTTTTAGGTATATGCATAGAGCTAAAATTGGAGTGGGCTTTTTCACCTCATCTTAGAGTCTGCTGTTTTTAAAAACAGCTTTATTGAAGAATAACCAATGTACAAGATATTGTACATATTTAAAGTGCACAATTGTACACCCATGAAATAATCACAACAAACATTGTTTTTAATGATCACCTCATGATTTTTTAAATCATTTTTTAATAGGGACACTTAAATACAGTGGCCATAATTAAAATAAAGGACACGTTTTGTCTTATTTTATCTTATTTTGTCCTTTTAGCACTATTACATATTATTTATTCTCTTTTTTCCCTTAACTAATTTTTACTGCATTGACAGAGTTTTTATTTTTAGTTACTATTTTGGTCTCTGGTGATTTAGAAGCTTTTCTAGATGTTTCTATTTTTTAATGGGTATGTATGTTTTGAAAAGTATTTTCAAGTCTCCATTTCTCTATCAATTTATTAAACATCTCAATTTCTCAAGAGAAGACTTTATAGTGTAGTTTTTATTCAATTCAGTTCCAGCCACATACCCCACATGAGAATGAAGCTCTTAGATTACTTCTCCAGTCCCTCTGTCCTTCTCCCTCCAACTTTTATTTTTGTATCTTTTAGCTCCTATTGCAGCTGATATTCATCTATTCTGATGTAGTCATCACTGTCACTTGCTCAATTCTCCCAATTGCTGTCTTCATGCCTTTGTCCTGCTTCCTTGCTTGTTATGCTTTTTGCACTGGACTTGCCATTCCATATTCCCCTTTGTGGTCAACACTCTGAGGGCTTCCTCACCCATGCTGATGACACAGCCAACACTCTCTGAGTTCATGCCCTCTTCTCCAGTGGAGTTTTCCAGATGTACCTTCAGTCACTGACTCAGGTTTGTTGTCATCCATAAGTAAGCTCCATCAGCCATTGTGATATCATCTCTCCCTTCAGCCCCTTGCTCTGGGTTCTCCTTCCCAGCCACTCTCTAATCTGATCTCCCCACTCTTTCCTCTTCATGACCTTCTCATGTCCTCTTCTCCCTGCTCATCCATCTTGGATTCCATTATCCAGTCTATAGCTTCCTTGCAAATCCTTTTAACTTAATTGCTCCCCTGAACCCCTAACTCCTGCTCCTTGTAGTGAGTTGAAGAGTGACCCCTCCTCAAAGGTATGCCCACATGGAGTCTGGAACTTACTTGGAATCTGTTTGGAAAAATGAATCTGAAGATATAATTAAATTGAGGATCTTGAGATGAGAAGGTCATTCTGGATTAGGATGGGCCCTAAATCCAATGACAATTACTTAAAAGAGAAGACCAGGGGAAACTGACCCAGAGACCCAAAGAGGAGAAGATGGAGGCCGAGATTGATGTGTTTATAAACCAAGGACTTCCAAAAATTGCTGACAGCCATCTGCAACTAGTAGAGGGGCATAGCGTGAATTCTACTCTAGAGTCTCCAAGAGAGCTACAACTCTGCTGACAGGCTGAGTTCAGACTTCTGGCCACTGGAACTGTGAGAGAATAAACAACTCTGTTGTCATTTTTGATTTTGGTTTTGTATATTTTTAAATGTTTTAGTTACTTTTGAGAGAGAGAGAGAGAGAGAAAGAGAGAGAGAGAGAGAGAGAGAGAGAGATAAGGTGAGGGGCAGAGAGAGGGAGACACAGAATCCGAAGTGGGCTCCAGGCTCTGAGTTGTTAGCACAGAGCCCAATGCAGGGCTCGAACTCATGAACCTTGAGATCATTATCTGAGCCAAAGTCAGATGCTCAACCGACTGAGCTACCCAGGCACCCCCAAAATCTCTGTTGTTTTAAGCCACTGATGTGTTACAGAAGCCCTAGGAAAATAATGCATACCTGCTTAAGCACCTGACTGGAAAAGCCCTGAACTATTTAAAACCAACTACTTGTTTATTCCTCACTTACACCCCAGCGACTGAACATTACTGGAAAAATCCCACCAAGCTCTTGGGAGCCTGCACTAGCCAGGCTTTTCTCCTACCTCAGTGGCACTTTTTCATCTACCTTAGATGCCTAATAAACATCTCAGATTTAACAGGAACAAACAAATCTTAATTTCCCTGTTGCAATTGTCTGCATTTCAGTACATTACCTCACATTCATGAGTCATCCTTTCTTCCCCTTTCTCACAAATCCCATATCTAAAACATCAGCTGTACTTCCAAAATTTCTCCAAATGCAATTGCTTCATGGCCTCTCATTCTCTAGAGCTCTGCTCTGAGACACAGTGATGTTTTCTAAGACTATGGCAGTGGCCCCTGACTGATCAGGAGCCCCGTCACTAGATTCTAGAATATAAATCTGCTTAGGTCATTTCCTTCCTGACCTTCCCCTCCCCTCGCGTTCCCATTATACCCCAGCCCTTTCCATTACACTGGGAGAGAAATTCAAACTCTGTACTGTGGTCCCTTAAGATCCTGCCTACCTGTGGTGGGCAGGGTTTGATATCTGCTGTAACAGATTTATTTACCTAATACTCAACAATGGCTCACACAGTGCAGTTTTTGGTTTCTTGCTTACATACCAGCATTGAGGTAGGTGACCAGGTTGGTGAAATTCCTCTACATACAACCATTCGGAGATCTAGGCTGTCCTCATCTTCAACATGTGGCTCTCTTTCAAAGTTACCTTTGGGGCCATTTCCATTCTAATTAGCTGGAAGGGGAAAACCAGGACAGAGGAGGACATATTGGTGGTTTTTAGGGGGCAGAACTAGGGTTTTTAGGGGGCTTCTGTTCACTTCCTCTGACTGGAAATCTCATGGCCACTCCCTGTTTCCAGGCAGGCTGGGAAGATGGTCTAACCACGTGTCTGGGAGTAAGAGGAAGAACCAGAGTTCAGTCTCTGCCACAGTGCCTTCCCCCACCCAAGTTCCCCACACCCAGCCACAGTGGTTTTCTTCTGCATGAAGGGACATCACATGCTTCTTTCCTTCTCAGAGACTGTGTATCATCTCTTCAAAGAGCTCTTCTCTAAGTAGGCAAAGTTGCCTCCTCCTTATAGTCTTTTCTCAAATCAAAAGTTGTCTCCAACTCTGCCAAAACAGCACCAGTGTACATGGTGCTCCGTGTGGGGTACTCGGTACCCCACTAAATCTTCTTTACAACACTGAATTTCTGAATAGGAGCTTCTGCTGGGTTCTTTCTTGTCTCCACTCTACCCTAGAACAAAATAGGGACTTAACAAAATTTTTTGACTGACTCCAACTGTTTATCCTACCTTGATATTTTTTGATTCTGAGTTTTTAAAATTAGATTTCTCCCTAAAGTAACTTACTTAGAAATACGCTTGGATGGCATACCTTTTAAGTCTCCCTAAATTGAAAAAAATAAAACAAAACAAAACCTTTATTTGCCCATATGAATGTTTCATTGGATTGTATATGATTCTTGGATCACATACTTTTTTGAAACACTAACTAGTTATATATCATGCCACTATCTTCTTGTGTCCAAAGTTGCAGACGAAAAATCTGTTGCTGCTCTTATTCTCCTGCCTCTGAAGCCCACCTTCTCACTGTGTTTGGAAGCCTATAAGCAAATCTCCTTATCCTGAGTTCAGGAATTTTATCAGGTGTGTATCTGATTTTTCATTATTTTCGCCTGACACTATATGCATTTTTTCAATATAAAAATGTATATCTTTTTCAACTCAAAAGAATCCCACCCCCTTTTTTTACATGCATGCTTCTACTAGGGCTGTTCACCACCTCCTGCAACTCTGCATTTTGCGTCTTTTTTCTGGATGTACTCTCCATGTCTTCTGTTCTTTTCACCATTTTTTAAAAATATTTTTTGCTCTTGTATAGTAAGATAGCTCTTTGACTTGATTATGAATTCCATGTTCAATTGAATTCTAGTTTTTAGTTCTACAACTGTATTTTTCTTTTTTTATGTTTATTTTTGAAAGAGAGAGAAACAGTGTGAGAGGGGAAGGGGCAGAGAGAGAAGGAGACAGAATCTGAAGCAGGCTCCAGGCTCCAAGCTCTCAGCACAGAGCCGCATGTGGGGCTCAAACTCACAAATGGTGGGATCATGATCTTAGCCGAAGTCAGACGTTTAACCGACTGAGTCACCCAGGTGCCCCTATAACTGCATTTTTCAATGCTGATTTTCAAAAATTTTCTCAAGCTTTTTTCAAATTCTCTAATGGCAGAGTTTTGTGCAGTTCTATGAGTTTTATTTAATTTTTCTTCGGTTTCTTTCAGTAAAGATTCCTCATTTAGGAAGAGGTCTGGCTCTTTGGTCTCTCTTCATGCTCCATCACTTGACTTGAAATCATTCATTCCATGTCCATGCAGTGGGTATGGCTTCCTTTAGCACATGTTCAGATCAGGCTGAGGGGCTCAGACAGCAGAGGGTTGGAGAACAGGAGAGCAAGGAACAGGAAGAAATGAAGGGATGTGTTTTCCTCTCAGTGCTGCCAGCAGTGAGTTAGTGGCATCTCAGGTCTCTCTGTGCCTTGGGGAGCTCGCAGCTCAGTGTATTGGGCTGCTGGTGCTGCTGGGTGGTCAGATGTCTTCACCTTGGACTTCACCAGAAAGGGTCCCTCCTCTCTTATCACTGGGGTCTACATCCTTCAGGTGATAGAAGCACATCCCACTGCCCACACACGTCCAGTCCCCTTGGAACCTCAGTCCAGACATGTGTCACAGCTCTTTGGGATTCAGCATCAGGACTACCCCCATCTTCATGGTCAGTTCTGCTTACTTGTGTTACTGCTGCAGGGAATTTGGTGCTAGAGGGAAAATATGGGATAGAAATATGGGGTTAAGCTGCCATCTTCTTAGATTTCCCTCTTGGTCCTTGTCCAGTGTGTACTTGTAATTGTGCTCCCAACTCCATTCCCTTCATGTCTGGGCCAAGAACTGGTCAATAACAAGAACTCTAATGAACCACTACCTTGTTCCACAGGGAAATGGGTAGGATAAAGGGATTAGGGCTAGAAATGGAAGGAGGAAAGATGGGCAACATCTTTTGTCTTCCTCTTAGGGGTGCTGTGGTCAGACAGGTGTGAGACCTCCTGCTCAGTGGGCATTATCCCAGCAGCAACCAGGGAGGCAAACTGGGGCAAGAACAGGACAGTTGCCTGGGCCTCTGGTACAGGACTTAAATCAGAGGGATAGAAGGGGTCCTAGTTGTCTCTCACTTTCTAGCCCACTCCCCAGGTAGGGGAGTAGTGGTCATTCTATTCTGCTTGAAGGACTTAGCAGATAAATGTGGGAAGTAGATTGGCCAGAGATTTGGGATGCAAATCTTGGCTATCTATCTTTTTAAGAAATGCAACAAAGCTTTCTGATTGCTGAATAGAATTGAGAAATGTAATATATTTGGAAAGCAGTTTAGAGTTCATCTGGGAGGAATAAATAGATTCTTCTTTAGTGTTTATATGTCTTGAAGGCTTAGACAATCTATACAGTTTATCAGAGAAGAAGAAGGTAAATGCTTCTTTCCAAACCACACTGATAAAAATTGAAAGTCAAGGAACCACATTTGTAATAGAAGCTGAAGCAAATACAGATAATCCCCAAGACCTACCAACTCAGGCCCTGCTGGTATCACTGTTCTAACTAAATCACTTGTTTGTCTGTCTGTCTCCTGTGTGCCTGGATGTGTGCTACAAGCTGAAGATACTGAGATGTGTAAGATGAGATTCCTGTCTCCTGAATTTTCCATATTGGGAACAGGATATGGATTGGGGAAAAGCAAGAAAATACAAAAAAAACAAAAACAAACAATAATAAAGGGAAGAGTGGGATCTTAGAAGAGAGGATGCCCAACTCAGCGGGGATCAGGAAGATTTCCATGGACATACTTAAAAGCCAAAGGTGAAGCCAACTGTACACCTTTGGTCTGAAGAAACCTGTGATATTATACACAGGTAAGAAAATAATCCAGCTCAAGAGAATCTGAACTACCTCCCTATAGTTTTACTCTCAGCCCCTATGCAGAGGCACCAGGTAGGTCTGGTCAGTGTTTGAATCCTAGAAGCCCATGGCTGGGGCCATGCATCTACACAGATGACCAGGAGTGGTGAGCCAGAGGACAGAGAATACAGCATAAAAAGCTGAGTGCACCCAGCACCTTAGAGGGGAGGAGCAGGCCAAGAATGGCAGTCAGAGACATGATTTCAGGGCCAAGGACATGAAGGGGAGCAGGTTGGAGCAGTGGCAGGAGTATTTGTAATAACTGTCAGCTGTCATGATAGTGTTAAGCCACACTTGTATACAGTAAGGTGATAGGAAAATGACTGGGACCACAAACAAAAAGAGAGGCTTTAGTTGAATGGTAGTTCCATCCATGGCTTCAAAGGATGGAATGAGTCTCATGTAATAAACACTCCCCAAGTGTCAATTTTTAAAAATCCCTTAAGCTTATAAAAACTACCTGAAAGACCCTATGTATTTTTGAGTTTCCAATAACAATTTTCAAATTTGAGAAAATATTCTCCCCTTTTGGAATTTTTGCTAGTGTCCTGGAGGCACTTGCCAACATAGATCTTCTCCTCTTCCTCTTCTTCCTCCTCTTCCTAATGGCTTTACTGAAATATAATTTTCATGCAATAAACTGCATATATTTAAGGTGTGAAATTTGATGAGTCTCACCATGTGTACACACTCATGAAAGCAGCACCACAATCAACCTCAAAAATTTCATCATGCTCTTCTTTTGTAATCCCTTCCTCCCTCCCACCAATCTCCAAGCAAACACTGGTCTACTTTCTCTCTTAATGTGTTAGTTTACTTTTACTAGGGTTTTATGTAAGTGTCATCACACAATAAGTGCTCTGTTTTGGTCGGGTTTCTTTCACTCAGCAAAGATATTTTGAGATTCTTTCATGTTGTATGTATCAATAGTAATTCTATTTTATTGCTGAATAGTACTCCATTGTATGGATATACTACTATTTGTTATCCACTCACTTGTTAAGGGGCATTTGGCTCATTTCTAGTTTGGGGCTGTTACAAGTAAAGGAACAATGAACATTCAAGTACAACTCTTTGTATAAGCACATACTTTATTCTTTCCTGAGTAAATACCTAGGAGTACAACTGGATCACATGATAAGTGTTAAGGTTGACTTTTTAAGAAATTGCGGAACTATTTTCTAAGTGGTTCTTCTATTTTACATTACTATCAGTGGTGTGTGAAAATTGTATTTCCTTGCCAACTCTTGACATAGTGGAGTATTTTTCATTTTAGCAATGTTAATGCGTATGCAACAGTATTTCATTGTGGTTTCTTAAAAATATACTTGAATATTTATTTTTGATACAGTGTGAGCAGGGGAGGGACAGAGAGAGAGGGAGGCACAGAATCCGAGGCAGACTCCAGGCTCTGAGCTGTCAGCATAGATCCCAACACAGAGCTCAAACTCACAAACTGCATCATCATGATCTGAGCCTCAGTCAGACATTCAAACCAACTGAGCCACTCAGACGCCCCCATTGTGTTTTTTAATGTGCATCTCTTCAATAACAAATGATCCTGAGTTCCTCTTTATGTGTTTAGTAGCCATTTATATATCTTCTTTGGTGAAGTGCCTGCTAAAATCTTTTGTCCACTGTTAAAATTATGTATTTTCATATTGAATTTTGAAAATTTTTTGTGTATTATAGATACATGGTTTTTTAAAACTCAAATATATGGTTTGCAAATATTTTCTCTCAATCTTTGGCTTCTCTTTTCATCCTCTTAACTGTGTCATCAGAAGATTTTAATCTTGATGAACCCCAGATTGTTACTTTTTTCTTCAATGGTCTGTGGTTTTGATGTCATTTCTAAGAATTATTTGCCTAATCAAGATACGAGTATCATTTTAAGGAATTTTGGTGTGCAAGCCTGTCCAAAATTAGAACTCAAATACATTATTCAGGAAAAACCCCAAGTCTCTGATTTACTCTTATTTTCTTTGAAATAGCTGCAATCTCTTGAGACTTACTTCATAGTCTGGATCAGCCTTTGGAGCTGTCACCCCGAATTATTACCTCCCAGAGGCTCTGTTCTGTTCCAGGTTATCAAGAGAAAATGTTCTCTCATGAGGACTAGAATGGGAGCCTTCATGGGCACTGATTCTTGCCTTCCTCTGCTGCCCACTCATTTTAATGCTCACAGCCTCAATCAATAGGGAAATGGATCTTATAGAAGGGGGAGTGTTAAAGTCTGATGTGCTGTGCCCAGGACTTCCTGGAGTGTGCTTTCTTCAGATTTCAGGGACAGGAAAAGAGGAAGGTGTGCTCCCAGCACTGCTCAGGCCCCTATGTAAAACTGACCATGTCTGTAGAAAGGAAAACAGGAACCACCATCACTGAAGACCTACTCTGTGACTCAGCTCACAGAATCCTTGCTATGATCTGTGAAGACAAACATTACTGTCCCTATTTCACAGCTAGGACATAGTCTCAGAGATGTTATATAATGTGTTGAAATAGGTTCTACTTACAAAAACTGGTTAGAAAAAAGCTCAGAGAAGAAAGCCGCCGCCATGGGGTGAAAGCACCTGAGGTTAGCTAGCGAGATATTGTAATTGGATCACAGGAAACTTGTTATATCACCTGCAGGAAATTACTTTCCAACTGACACCAATGTACCTTGATTACAAACTCCACTTGCCCCCCAGGCCCTTTGATTCTTACACGCAAGTTAATAATTACTGTCCAATTCATTTCTCCACATTCACCAAATCAGTAATATCTTGTGAGCTCAATAAATACAGGGATGAAACCCCTGCTTGGGTCTCTTGTCTCCTCCTGGACATTAGCCTCTCTTGTATTCAATTCTGCATCTGCTCTCTTGCTGGACGAGAGAAAACTCCAGATCCAAAGTCTGCCACAATATAATATCTCCAGCTTACTCTGAAAGTAAGTGGCAGATTTGGGGTAGAACTTGTGTCACTCTAAGTCACTCTAACTAGAAAGCTCTTCTTGGGCACATCAAGCTGCTGTAGGGAGTGGTAACCAGCTGGATACATTCAAACAGAGGGATATTTAATTAAAACTACCCCCAGGGTAGGTCTCTGTTTCATGTGGCTGTGGATGTTGTCTCTGATTGGTGCCATAAGGCCCATGTGAAGATTACTCACTGCCACCATTGTTTAGAGCAGCCCAGCACACTGGGAAGAGCCTGGGCTTTGGAGTCACAGAACTAAGTTTAAACCTCAGTCTCCCAATTTATCAGTTGTGTGATCTTCAGTTAGTATCTTAATGTCCCTGAACTTTGGTCTTCTCAGTTAGAAGTAAGGAAATTTGAGGGGTGCCTGTGTGGCTCAGTCAGTTGAGCTTCTGACTTCGGCTCAGGTCATGATCTCATAGCTAGTGAGTTTGAACTCTGTATTGGGCTTTCTGCTGATAGCTCAGAGCCTGGAGCCTGCTTTGGATTTTGTGTGTCTCTCTCTTGGTCCTTTGCCTGCTCATGCTCAGTCTCTCTCTCTCTCTCTCTCTCTCTGAAAAATAAACAAACATTAAAAAACTTTAAAAAAAGAAATAAGGAAATTTGACAAAGAAGGTCCTGCTTCTTGGAGCAATGGCTGATGTAAAGCTGTTTTGCAGTGGAAGACAGGTGTATGGATGCAGACATGGGGAGGCCCAGACCAAGGTGACATCTGCTTCTGGGCTATTTGGAAATATCCAAAACATCATTACTGGACAGGAGCTGTGAGCAACCAGTATGTGTTCTTGTTCTGGATAGGAGTTGAATTCAGAGAGGTTAAAAAAAGTAAACCTTCCTACTCAAGGTGAACCTATAAGTAAAAATTCCATGATCCAAGGGAAAATGTAATGCTAAGAAAGATTGACAATTGTGAGTGAAGTCCACAACAGATGAAACAAAGATGACAATGTGAAAATTATTTCTAAAAAGTATATTTAGGATCCTCAAAGAGATAAAGAAATGGCATCTATTAATAAAATAGAAATTTATGGAATTAAATAGGCAAAATGAAACAGGGTCAGCGGATATGAAAAAAATACATTTGAAATCCTGGTAATACAAACAAATGGAACATTAAGATAAAAATATTAATGGAATCAATTTCAGGTTGAAAAGTGAAGTAATTGGAAGGTAGTAGACTTGAATTCATTTAAAACACAGCATAAAAGGAATAAAATAAAAAATCAGTTGAGACACGGAGAAACTTTGAAGAGTGTTAGATTTTTCACAAAAAAGACAATAAGGTAAATGATGGCACAATTAAGTATGCATCTTAAAAAAAAACAACAGGAGAAGAGAGCATAGGTGTAAATCTGCCTGACTTTGGATTAGGCAATAATTTCTTATATGGCACCAAAAGCACAAAGCAACAAAAGAAAAAACAGATAAATTGAAAATCATGAAAATTTTAAAAACTGTGTTGCAAAGGACACACCAAGAAGGTGAAAAAGATAACAGACAAATGAGGGAAAATTTTGCTAATTATATGTCAGATAAGTGACTATATCTAGAACACATAAAGAGTTTCTATAACTCAATAATGAAAAGATAAATCTAATTCAAATTGGGCAAAGGGTCTGAATAGACATATGTCCAAAGAAGATACATAAACAACCAAAAGCACTTAAAAAGATGGTCAACAACATGAGCCATTAGGGAAATGTGAATCAAAACCACCATGAGATACAGTTTCATACCCCCTAGGCTCACTAGAATCAAAAAGCCAGGTAGCAAATATGAGGTTGTGGAGAAATTGGCACTCTCCCATCCTGTTAGTGGGAATGTAAAATGGTGCAGCCACTTTGGAAAACAGTATAGCAGTTACTCAACAGGTTAAATTCTGTTCCTAAGAATACCCAAGAGAAAGGTGTATGTTCCCACAATAACTTGTAACTGGATGTTTATAAAAGCATTACTCATAATGGTCCCAAAGTGAAAACAATCTTCATGTTCATCAACTGATCACTGGGTAAATACAATGTGGTATATCCATACAATGGAATATTATTTAGCAACAGAAAGGAAGAAGTACTAATACATGCTACAGCATCAACGCAACTTGAAAATATTATGCTCAGTAAAAGAAGAAGCCAGTTACAAAAGACCACATAACGTATGATTCCATTTGTAAGAAATGTCAAGGTTGGGCAAGTCCAGAGATAGAGAGTAGATTAGGGTTGCCCAGGGCTGAGAGGGAGGAGTTCAGGGAAAATGGTGAGTGACTGCTACTGGGTATGGGTTTGTTTTTGTGATGATGAAATGTTCTAAAATTGGGGTGATGGCTGAACAATTCTGTGACTATATTATAAATCATTGAATTGTACACTCTGGGTAAATTATATAAGAATTATATCTCAATATTTTTTATTATAAGAATTTAAAGGTAAATGTAAATACAGTAAAAAAGAAAAAAAAAGATTAGTCCATAGCTTCCAAATCGCTTATAGGAAAAAAGGAAAGGATAAAGAAAGCTTGATTAATTTACAGAAGACAAGAAAGTCAAGGAAGGAAATTAAAAGCAAATAAGCAAGCAAATAAAAAATTACGTGGTAATAGATAAGTCTAAATATATCAACATTCAAAAGTTTAAAATCACCTACCAAAAGTAAAGATAATTGATTTATTACAAATAATAAAAATCAAGCTTTTTGTTGTTTGTTAAAGAAATTAATAATGCAAAGTCAGAGAGAATATTTGCAAATAAAGAAATGGGAAAGATATACCTACTAGTACAAATCAAAAGAAAGAAATCTATGTGGCATTTTCAATATAAGAAAACAAAATTTAATGGAGGGAATATTATTAGGAATAAAAAGTCCTACATATTGATCACACATTCCAGTAATAAAACATAACAGTCATGAACATATAACTCATTATGTATTCATATAATGGAATACATCATAGCAATGAATATGTATCGACACTGATAAATCTAAAAAATGCATTGAGTGAAAAAGCAAAATATATCTCAAAATATAAAGAATGACACTTTTATGTCAGTTCTAGAACATAGAACAATGTATATTGTGTATAAATAAACATATGGTCCATGACTTTATAATTTTATAACATATTTGAATAAATGCTTGCATCCAATCACTGCTCCTTCAATACAGGAATTTCAGGGATTGAAGAAAGTGGTCCCCTTCCCAACCACCAAATTTGAATGTGTATAATTTTCACCAATAACTTATTCAAATCTCTACTCTGATTCAAATTCCAGAATGCCTACAACATCCCTGGTCTGCTGTTCTCTGCTGGGCATAGGGAAGATGAATGAGATTCAGCCACTGCCCTGAGGGCCTCCCAAACATCAGTGCTAAAGGAAAGGTAGGCAAGATGACTTGACAAAGAGAAGGATGGGAGAAATCCAAGAAAGCACATCTGTTCATCTCTGTGAACTCAGGGAAGGCTTTCTGGAGGAGATGCCTCCAGCAGTCTTGAAGGATGAGTGTAGCTCTCCCGGTGAAGGTGGCGAGAGAGGCTGGCAGGAAAGCCTGCCTCAGAGTAGCATGGGGTATGTGGGTACATGTGCCTACATGGTTTGGTCCTCCAGGTTTGGGCATAAAGTACAAGGTGCAGATAGCAGCTTTTGGAGGATCTAGCCAGATAGATAGTCAGGGGCATATCACCAAAGACCATGGAGGCATGCCAAAGAACTGGACCTTGAAACGAGGAGTAAAAGGGGCTACTTTAGGATTTTTAGGCAGGGCAGCGGCACTATCACACTTGTAGTTTAGATACTTCAATCAGGCAGCCAGATGGAGGGCTTGGACCAGAAACACGAGATGACTTAGAGAGTTGGGGAAGACCTGAAACAGAACCTGGGGTTGGTTGGAGAAGTAGGTAAACTTGATAGGATTTGGTGAGATTGGCATGAGGAAAAGAGGAATCTGGAAATGTAACCAGGCTGGGGCTTGGGTGATTGCTAGGGGGTCATCAGTAGGTGGGTGGATGGGGGAAGACAATCATGAATTCATTTTCTGGTGCTTTACAGTCCTGAAGGTTGTGAGGAGTTCAGTCAAACCCCCTCATTTTCATGACTGCCAGTCATGCAATTTATGCAGGTCAGTGACAAAAAGTGAGGAGGGGGAGAAGTGATTTGTAAATTATTTCAGCTCATGGTTTCTTGATATTTCCTTGTAATAATTATCTTCAGTTCATATTATCTGTGACAAGGAACACTGACACAATGATTGCAGTGCGAACTTAAGCATCACTGAATTGTATTGGAATCAGAGGATTGCTAACATGTATTCCTGACATTTTAGCAGTATCAGATCTGATTTTGTCACATTTACAAGGTACTGTGAGCCGGGATCCAGAGGCGGTGTGTTATCATCGCCTAACATAGTGTTCCTTAATTATCAGCACTCTCACGCTTCCTGCATAGCAGATTGGAATTGCTAGAAATAGCACAAACTTGAAAATTAGAGTTTTTCTCTTAAATAATCAGGATGCTATATTTATAGTGTTCATGGGATGGGTGTCTTAACAAAGGTAAACTAATCTCACACTCAAAGGTGAAGTTTTTTTTCTCTCTCACAGTGTGATTACCCCCTTCTCTAGGGTCTATTTTTTTTTCAGTTTCTCAAAATTTCCATAGCATGAATAATTCTCTCCATTGTCCCCTCCCCAATGGGGTGTTTCTGCACTTGCCTTGCCCTTGTGATAACTCACTATGTGGGCAAGAAGCCCATGCTAGAATGGAAGATTTTGCTTCTCTTTACAATTATTCACCAGCCTGTGACATTACCAGCACTAGATCACATGGATTGCAACACTTTTTAAACTTCAACAGAAGTCCAAATGGCTTGTCTAGGTCACTGAGCTCTAAATTACATGTAAACTGCTGCCCATCGACTGGCAGTTAAGTGAGAGAACAAAGAAGAAAATTTAAAAAGGAATGATGGATGGACAGAATTCTGAGTGATCCCTGGTCCAAAAATGAAGTATATGGAATTCGCATTTGGAGGTTCTGTCCCCCTCTGGGTCTTCATCCTTCTTATGTACCCATATTATCTTGCAGCACAGGCACACGATCCCCTTTGGGGAGCCCCTATGTAGGCCCACTTCCCTAACATGGATATCTACTAGAGAATCCATCCTCCACCATATCAAAGCTGCCACCTTGCATTTCGGTTGATACCACTCATCTAAAGAAGAAAACAACCTTTTGGAACTCATCTATATCAAATGCCTGGCATCTAGCACCCTCATGGTTCTCAAGTTATAGGAATTTTTCAGGAGTATGAAGAGGTGAAGTAAGGAATTTCAAGCCGTGGGAATAGTAAGATATTTTAGGGGCTTGGAGGCCTTCTTAATGTTATGGAAGCTTTCAGCTAAGCTGTCTGTGCACAAGGCCAGCCTGGGAAGAAGGCACAGCCTGCACCGTCAGCATCACTCACTTCGTACTTACATGTTGCACTTCTGCTGTAAGTTTCACGGTAAATGATAGGCTCTTTCTGGCAAAGACATTGTAAACTTGAGGGAAGGGATTATAGTTAATACATCTTTGTTTTTGCAATGTTGTAGCTGTTCACAATGCCTGACTGTTGTGGGTGTTCAATAAATAGATGCTGATAAGAGAGAGTAAGAAAAAGAGCAAGACAGAAGCAGAGAATGACAGAAACAGAACACGGAAGTCTTTAAAATGGGAAGGTAAAAAAAAATGTTAAAATAGAATGCTGACAAGAAGGGACAAGGGACTAAAAGGAAACATAAGAAAAAGTAAAATATAGGAGCTTCTGAGTGGCTCAATTGGTTAAGCCTTGGGCTCTTGGTTTCAGCTCAGGTCCTGATCTCATGGTTCGTAAATTTGAGCCTTGCTTCGAAATCTGTGCTAAGAGCATGGAGCCTGCTTGGGATTTTATCTCTCCCTCTTTCCCTGCCCTTCCCCTGCATGGACTCTGTCTCTCTTGCGTGCTCACTCTTTCAAATTAAAAAAAAAAAAAAGTAAAATATAAAGCAAAAGAGAAAACTCAAATTCTAGGTTCTTAGGCTTGCAGCTGGAAGAGACCGGGGGTGGGGGTGGGGGTGGTGATGGACTGAAACATTCTCCCTTCCAAATCAGGTTTTTGTACCTGAATCTTGGGAGTCTTTGCCTAGTATCATAAAGAACTCAGCAGGGCTGCATACTCAGCCAGGGTCCCTCTGAACCTGGTGGACACTGTAGGTTTTGGCCACTGGCCCATTATGTAAGGGCTTCACACAGGGAATCACAACTCAGAAGGGAGGCTGTGGTGAATATGGACTGTTTCTGCTACCTAGCATTATGTCCTAGCATCATGAACAGGGGTACAATTCACTTCTGGAGGCCCAGCCATCTCTGCACTCAGGCTTGTGAGTCCCATGGCCACTGTGAGTGATTCAGGGATGGGCGTACCACCCAATCCCAATCCTAGACAATAACCACAACCTTGTGCTTCTGGAGCTATTGAAAAAGAAGCCTGGCTCCAACCCGTCATAAACATAAAAAGTAATGTCACAAAATTGCCCAGCAATTTCCAGCATGGAGGAGCAAAGAGATCTATAAATCCTTTCCTCAAAACACAACCAAGAAATGGAAAAAATTGTCAAAACAACAATTTTGGAAGTCTGGAAAATGACCAGAGGCAAACAACATATTGAGAAATATTCATGCAAACCTCCCTGAGCTTCTGGTAAGCACTGTGAGAGTCTGTGGCACTGTCTCCTGGGACTACTCTGATTCCTCATTTCCCTCATTTTAAAATTGGTGTCCGGGTGGTTCAACTGAGTGGGGTTGCGGCATGAGCATCAGGAGCTTAATCATGCCTTGGAGGAAGTATTTGGAAATCATATATATGTAAAGGTTTTGATTCAAAATCTATAAAAACGTTTTACCACTCAATAATAAAATATCAACTCAATTTAAAAACAGGTAAAAGATCTGAGTAGACATTTCACCAAAGAAGATCTACGAGTGGCTTCTAAGCATATGAAAAGGTGCTAGATATCATTAATTATTAAGAAAATGCAATTTCCCACAATGGGATATTATTACCTCCACTAGGATGGCTCTGATCAAAAAGACAAAGTCAGGTGCTGGCAATGATATAGAGAAACAGAAACCTGTACATTGCTGGTGGAAAATAGACTGGTATAGCCACTTTGGAAAAGTTTGGCACTTAAAAAGTTAAACATAAATACTTATGACTTTGCAGTTCCACTCCTAGATATCTACCCCAAATAAATAAAAATACATGTCCACACAAAGACTTGAACACAAATTTTCATAGTAGCATTACTTATAACAGCCCAAGGTAGAAACCATCTAAATATACGTCAACTGATAGCAGATAAAGGGTTAATATCCGAAATCTATAAGGAACTCCCCAAACTCCACACCCAAGAAACAAACAACCCAGTGAAGAAATGGGCAGAAGATATGAACAGACACTTCTCCAAAGAGGACATCCAGATGGCCAACAAACACATGAAATGATGCTCAGCATCCCTCCTCATCAGGGAAACACAAATCATAATCACACTGAGATACCACCTCATGCCGGTCAGAGTGGCTAAAGTGAGCAAATCAGAGAACTCTAGATGCTGGCAAGGATGTGGAGAAACGGGCACCCTCCTACACTGTTGGTGGGATTTCAACTGGTGCAGCCCCTCTGAAGAACAGTGTGGACGTTCCTCAAAAAATTAACAATAGAACTCCCCTATGACCCAGCAATAGCGCTGCTAGGAATTTACCCAAGGGATACAGGAGTGATGATGCATAGGGGCACATATACCCCAATGTTCATAGCAGCTCTCTCCACAATAGCTAAAACATGGAAAGAGCCTAAGCGTCCATCCACGGACGAATGGATCAAGAAGATGTGGTTTATCTATACCATGGAATACTACATGGCAATGAGAAAGAATGAAATCTGGCCATGTGTAGCAACATGGATGGACCTTGAGGGTGTTATGCTGAGCGAAATAAGTCAGGCAGAGAAGGACAAATATCATATGTTGGCACGTATAGGAGGATTAGGAGGAACTTAATGGAGGACCATGGGGGAGAAGGGGAGAATGGTGGGGGAAAGGGAGAGAGGCAAACCATGATAGACTCTTGAATGATGAGAACAAACTGAGGACTGATGGATGTGGGTGGGAGGGGGTGATGGGCATGGAGGAGGGCACTTGTGGGGATGAGCACTGGGTGTTATATGGAAACCAATTTGACAATAACTATTTGTAAAAAAAAAATAAATAAATATATATCAACTGATGAATGGATAAACAAAATGTGGTATATCCATAAATAAAATAGTATTTAGCAATGAAAAGCCTCAAACTACTGATAGACTTTGCAGCATGGATATGGATGAACATTGATGGCAGTCTAAGTGAAGGAAGTCAGACTAAAAGGACTGCATATTACATGATTCCATTTATATAAAAAGTCCTAAAAAGGAAAACCTAAAGCACAAAGCAGATTAGTGGTTGCCTGGAGCTGGGGCAGGAATCAATTACAAACAAGCATGGTGAAACTTTTTGAGGTAAGGAGGTAAGGAGGAAGTTCTAGAATTAGATTATGGTGATGGTTGTACAACAATATAAATTTACTATAAATCATTCAACCATACAGTTGCAATGGATGAATTTTATAGTATGTACATTATACCTCAAATCTGTAATAAAAAGATGTCTAGCTTCACTAGTTGATGGAGATATACAAATTAAAGGATCAAAGAAATAACATTTGTCACCTATCAGATGGCAAAAAAATTAAAGAGTTAAATATCACTGGTAAACATGCAAGAAGAAAGTCAGAATAATTAACTTTTTAAAAAATATAGAAATAATTATAATGAAAAACATCTATATTCTCTGGCTCTGTAATCCTATAGTTAGAGCTAAAAATCATAGGCATAAATAAAGATACTGCATCTAAGTCTATATTTCAAAGGGTTTTGCTGCAGCATTGTATTTAGCAGCAAAATTAATGAACGAAACCTAGAAACAAAATGATTATCAATTAATAAACTGATGATCTATTCTGTGGTTGCACAGTTTAGTTACAGCTGATTGGAGGAGAAAGGGAGTTGCTATGGAGGACTTGGTAGGTGCCCGGTCCTTGGGAGGGATGCAGGGGTGGGGTCTAGGTGGAGTTTCCAGGAGTGACTCTTAGGACACCAGCATATAACTTGCCCACCAGAGTTGTTGCTCTCTCTGCATGAACATAGCAACAGTGATGGATTGCATTATTCTCAATTATTTGCTCCCCTTCTTTGTAAGAGGATTATACTTCTCCACTCCATTAGCATTAAGTTTGGCCACATGACTTGCTTTGACCAATGAAATGTCAGTGGGAGGGATGCATGCCAGTTCCAAATAAAAGTTCTAAGTGCCTTCGTATGGTTCCACCATTTCTCTTTTTAATCTGTCACAATGGCATATCCGAGATAGGTGCTCCTTGGTCAGGCTGGACCCTAGAATAATGAAGACACAGGGGTAGAGTCAGATCAAATCCACAGCCCGTGCACAATATCAGGGAGAAGCCACCCTTTGTCTTAAGCTACTAAGAATTTTTTTAAAGCATCATAACCTAGTAAAAGCTGACTATAAAGCTAGACATTCAGGAAGCTCCAGCTCCAATTGCTAGATTCAATATACACCACAGCAGTTGACTAACACAGTGAAATAACTGCCCTGTGCCCTGACCCTTGCAATCTGTGAAGCTAGGCAGCAGTCACTGGGATTCCTAGGACAGCTCCCATGTCTCAGCCTCCGCAACTGTGCTATGAGAAGAGGCCAGAGCAAAGTTTTTCCATGCTTTTGACTTCCTAATCACTCTTAGGTGCCTGTTAGGTAGAAACTCAGTCACATGAGGAATTGTATGTTTAAGAGGGAGAAGATGTAGTCATTAGCATGCAGTAAGACACGCCGAGAGGATTAGAATACAGTTGAGTGCACTCACCTGCAATTTCTCATGCTCCTAACATGAGCTATCATTCAGGCTTTTAAAGAGTGAGTTAACCCTGATCACTTAGGTTGTGATCTCCAAATGGCATTTCATACTAAGTGGCGGTTATCAAGCATTAATGGCACATGCCAAGAGAACAGAGGAGTCAATCATAGGGGCTCCCATTGGCTAAAGTCGGGAAAGCTTGAGTAATTTTTAAAAATTGCAAAAGATAACCCGAAAAACAAATAATCCAGTGAAGAAATGGGCAGAAGATATGAACAGACAGTTCTCCAAAGAGGACATCCAGATGGCCAACAGACACATGAAACGATGCTCAGCATCCCTTCTCATCAGGGAAACACAAATCAAAACCACACTGAGATACCTCCTCACGCCGGTCAAAGCGGCTAAAATGGACAAATCAGGAGAATCTAGATGCTGGCAAGGATGTGGAGAAACGGGCACCCTCCTACACTGTTGGTAGAAATGTAAACTGGTGCAGCCCCTCTGAAGAACAGTGTGGACGTTCCTCAAAAAATTACCACTAGAACTCCCCTATGACCCAGAAATAGCACTGCTAGGAATTTACCCAAGGGATACAGGAGTGATGATGCATAGGGGCACATATACCCCAATGTTCATAGCAGCGCTCTCCACAATAGCTAAAACATGGAAAGAGCCTAAGTGTCCATCAATGGACAAATGGATCAAGAAGATGTGGTTTATCTATACCATGGAATACTACATGGCAATGAGAAAGAATGAAATCTGGCCATGTGTAGCAACATGGATGGACCTTGAGGGTGTTATGCTGAGTGAAATAAGTCAGGCAGAGAAGGACAGATGCCATATATTTGCACGTATAGGAGGATTAGGAGGAACTTAATGGAGGACCATCGGGGAGGAGAAGGGGAAAAATAGATGGGGAGAGGGAGGGAGGCAAACCATGAGAGACTCTTGAATGCTGAGAACAAACTGAGGGCAGATAGGGTGGGGGAGAGTGGAAGGAGGGTGATAGGCATGGAGGAGGGCACTTGTTGGGATGAGCACTGGGTGTTATATGGAAACCAACTTGACAATAAACTAAAAAATTGCAAAAGATAAAAATGCATCAAATACATGTAAATGAGGTTTAATGATACTCAACCAATGTTAATGATATGATAGATTTAAGCAGTGGACTCCCCATTTCACAAGGTGAAAGACTTGGGAAACTTTATGAAGGATGGGTAGGCTGACAACACATGAACCACCAATCCATTTCATTATCACTCAAAGCAAAACAATCACATGTAATGCAACCGGAAGCCAAAAGAATTGAATATAAATCCCATCAAGCCTCTAGATCTAATGTCCATTTTATAGGAAATACTCAAGATAGAAGAACATGTTAATTACTACTTTGAGGCTGTGGTCACCCTAGTTCAGAATGTAGCAGATTCTACTGAGCAAATGACCATTTTTTTTCACCAAAAAAAAAAAAAAAAAAGTCTGTTTAAAAGGAGATAAGAGGAAACTCTTATGAATTAAAAGTGACTTAAGAGAAGTATCAATAAAATGTAACTTGAAGACTTTCTTTAGAACCTGATTAAATAAAACAAGTATAAAATGAGACTTTTTTTAGACACTAAGGAGAATCTGAACACAGACGATTAGATGATGTCAAACAATTATTCATTTTGTAAAATATAACAGGTATTCTGATTGTTTTAAAAATCCTCATGCTAAAAATCTATAGTAAATGAAATTTTTACAGGTAAAATACAATGATATCTGAAATTTGCTGTAAAATACTGCAGCACTCACCAGAAAGTAAGGACAGAGAGAAAGAAGGAAAGGAGAGGGAGAAAGAAAGAAGAGAGAAAGAAAGAAAAGAAAGAAAAGAAAAAGAAGGGAAGTAAGGAAGGGAAGAAAGAAAGATGAAAGGGAGGCACATTCATTTTTTTAATTGTGTTTATTCGTTTTTCACTGTTGCTGTAATATATTAACATAAACTTAGTAGCCTAAAGACTCCATTCACTTACTACCTTGCAGTCCTGTAGGTTAGCAGTGTGACCTGTTTCTCCAGGGGCTAACCTCACAGTGTTGCCAGGGTTGTGCTCCCTTCTGGAGGCTCCAGGGGAGAATCCATTTCCTTGTTGTTTCCAGCTTCTAGAGGCCGTGGTTCACTGCCCTCTTTATTTTCAAAGCCATCAGGGTTGCATTTCTCTGGTCACTCTTCCACAGTTACATCTCCTCTACAGTCAAGAAAGATTCTCCAATTTTAAGGATTCACATGATGAGGTTGAGCCCAACTAGATAATCCTAGATAATCTCCTCATCTCAATGTACTTAACATAATCACATCTGGAACGTCTTTTTTGCCACGTAAAGTAACATATTTTTAGAGGATAGAATGTGAACGTCTTTGGGGGACTACTATGACGCCTAGCACAGGAAGGATTAACGAAACAAGACTGGCAAAATGTAAATATTGATAACTGTCGAAGTTGCGTGATGGATATATGAGAGTTCATTACACTTTTCTCACCTTTGTGTATGAATGAAAATTTTCTTAATAAAAACATACAAAGAATATGTTAGGTATATTACAGCTGACTACAGAGGATTTTACATGATAAATTATAAAGTGGCAAGAGCACTTCAGAGGAGTATAACATAATCCTAGTTTTATAAAATAATGACTAAAATGCTATAGATTTTTATTCTCTCTCTCATTTAGCTATCTACGATTAAGTGAACTTGGAAAAAGCTAAAATAGGATGTTTAGGTAAGCTGTTAATATATTGGTTATATAATATGTGTGCACTGGAGTAGGGGAGAAGTAGGCAAAACTCAAGAGTTCAATAGAAACAGTTATTGGATTTAAAAGCAAATGCATAAGCCCACTTATAAAAATGTTATGTTAGAAAATATGAAGATATGTGCATATATCTATATATCTGCATATAGAGATACATGAATGGGTGGTCACCTAAATATAGTTATCTTAGGGTAGAAGGTATTTTGGGTGACTTTCATTTCTCTTACACTTTTATGTATTGTTTGAAAATGTTTTACCCTACACATAGATTGTGGAAAATAAGACAAATGTAAATGAGGGTTCTTAATAGTCCTAGTGTCAGAGGCTTACCCTCCATCCTGTTCCTTTCTTCTCTCCCACCTCCTCAACAGAGGAGGATCACAAGTATCAGCACTGAAGATGATCCCATGTGGTTAGAAGCAAGAAAGTATGGCATATCCAAACATTGGACTTGGTTAGAAAATATACACAATAAAAGGTACTATTAAAATTTTTTGAGCAACCACTTAAATAATAGACAACCATCAAAGGACAAAAAGGTGAGGGGCTGAAGAGAAGTCAAATGTAATCAAACCAGTAGATAAAGACAAGCTCAGAAAAGAGAAAACATTGACAGGAAAAACACGCTAAACAATAAAAAAATATATATATTACTAATCCAGGTGTGAACTTTTTCAACTAACCCATTAAATACAGGGACTATGACATTGACTAAAAATCAAAACAAAGTCTTAAAATCCACTTGTTTGCTGCTCGTTTGAGTCACAACTTAATATAGAAAAGTTAAAAATAAAGGATGGAGGGGTACCTGGTTGGCTCCATCAGTTAAGCATCCGACATTGGCTCAGGTCATGATCTCACAGCTTGTGAGTTCAAGCCCCGTGTTGGGCTCTGTGCTGACAGCTCAGAGCCTGGAGCCTGCTTCAGATTCTGTGTCTCCCTCTCTGCTCGTCCCCCACACATAATCAGTCTCTCTCTCTCTCTCTCTCTCTCTCTCTCTCAAATATTTAAAACATTATTTAAAAAAATAAAGGATGGAAACAGTGTATCAGGCAATGCTAGCCTAAAGAAAACTGCTCTTAGAGACAAAATAGATTTTAAGGTGAAAAGCATTAGATGCTACATGATTAACGTTGTCATTCATCAAGATATAATTATGACCTTACACTCCTAATAACGTGGCCTAAAAATAGGCAAGATTACAAGGAGAAATGGACAATCCCCAGTCTTAGTAGGAGGTGTTAATAAGGAGCTATTACTCACTGCTGGATAAAGCAGATAAAAATTCGTCAGGGCTCTCAGGCTCCTGAGTCCTGTGCAGAGAGGCACACTGCTATAGACTGGAGGTTTGTGTCCCCTCCAATTCATATATTGAAACATAATGCCCAGTGTGATGATCTTTGGAGGTGGGGTCTTTGGGAAGTGATTAGGTCATGAGGGTAAAGCTCTCCTGAATAGGATTATTGCCTTTGAGGGAGACTCCAGAGAGCTCTCTCACGTCAGGACACAGAATCTGCTCCACTTCTCAGTCTTGGGAAGTGTGAGAAATAAATGTGTGGTATTTGAGCTGCCCTGTCCATGGTATTTTTGTGATAGCAGCCTGAAGGGACTAAGAGATAAAGAAATGGGAGTGTTAGGGAAGAGAGAGGTTTGGGGTCCATGAAACCCAATTTCAGACACTCCAGGGAAACCTCAGTGAAAGTCATATGAGCATCACATTGTATCTTTGCCCTGTACTCATTCTAGTTGTGTTTCTGGAAGAATCTGTCACCCAGTAGTCTAGGAAGGTCAGCCAAGTCTTTAAGGCCAAATCCCAGCCAATCCAGATATTGGAATACAAATTGAAAAACATTATTTGCCAACCCGATACATTCTTTCAAGTATATATACGTTTTGGATCAGGCACAGATGAAGGAATGTTTCACTCTACAAAAGTGAAGGATTGAAAAAAAAATAGTATTAACATGAATGATGTTTACAATGTGCTGTTAACATTCCTTGTGAGTGAAACTCAAACGCTAGAGTGATTACTCACTCTACAAAACAGCTTGCTCGCTTTGCAAATGGTTTGCCACAGGGCACCTTTGAGTAATGAGCTCCTTAGTGCATTCTGCACAGGGCTCCTGTTCCCAAGGTGCAGCTAGCAGTAGCTCTGGGGCCCAGAATCCTCCAGAGGAAGGCACCTTTAATTGTGTACACTTTGATTTTTGCAGAAAGAAGCTGAGTTAATTTCCTGCCACTAGTAATAGAAGGACAGCCTTGGGGCAGGTATTCTCATCAGGCTGCATACTCTAGGAGGCACTAGCGAGTCAGAGGCCACTGGTGTTCCAAAGTTCCCTTCCCTGAATTAATTGGTTACAGGTTATAAGCGCACACAGTAATGAAACCAGAGAGGGTCACGGTTATGATGCCAGCCTTAGTGAGAAGTACTAGGCCAAGGGGATGGGGATTTGGAGTCCACTGTGCATGAAACATTCCTAAAAAAGATGTGTTAGACCATAATAGGAATGGAAAATCAGGCATATTTTAATAAGGTTTAAAATTAAGTGGATAATAGAGGCCCACTGTGGGGAAATATGAAAATATGGACAAGCACAAGAAATAGAATATCTTATTATTCTCCACCCAGAGATAGATAATTGCAATTAATGTTTGGTATTTTCATTTAAACTTTTTTTTCAATGAATATATATCTGTATAAATTATGTGTGGTTTCTCAAGAAAAGTAGACTCACACAATATGTGATACCTAACTGTAGAGTAAATATTTCTGGCCATATATGTATGATATTCCATTACATGGAAATATTTTGCTTTGTTTCACCCATCTCGATGGTAGACATTCAACTTGTCTTCATTTTTAACTATTGCATTAGGTGTATGCAGACACCCATCTCTGAACACTTCTCTGTTTGCTAAGGATAAATTCCCAGAAGTATTATGTCCAGGCCAAAGGGACTGCACATTTGTCAAATCACCATTTGAGGAGATTTACTAGTTGGCTCTCTCTCCACCAAATATGAGAACATTCAACATCATTTCACCAACCCTGTACCTCAACATTTATCTTTCCAGTGACCTGCATTTGTTTAAGTTTGCAATTATTCCACAGCTGGAGAGATTGTGTCATTTCTGAGCATGGGCGTATTTGTTGCTCTCTTGCACCTCTGCCATCAATATGAGCACATATCCAGGCGCATGACAGACACAGGGAGGAGAGTCGGATCACTCTCATTATTTAGCAGAGGCCAGCCTGGATGAGGTGGCCCCCAGAAGTGTAAGGAAGTCCAGAATGATAAATTTATACCTAGTTCCAAGTATGTGAGCAATGAATGCTTATTTCCGTGAATACTAAGGTTTTGTGATTGTTTGTTATGCAGCATGGTAAAAACTGTGAATGAAGGTGGCTGCTGCAAGCGAATTGGGATGTGTGTATGGGGGAGAGGTGTGCACCAGAAGAAGGATGGCTGAACACTTGTAGCAAAAGCAATAAATGCCCATTATGCTGATACATTAAGGACTTGTAGCTCATCTTCTGCTACTGACATTTTGGATGCATTTTGGAGGGAAATGCTTACTCCAGGGGATGAATCCATGAACATGGCACTGGAGGGAGAGTAGCTCAGTCTCCTTTTGCAGACCAGAATGGGTTTTGTGGTCAGGCCAGAGTTCATCCAGGGATCCTAAGAACATCATTTAGTGGGAGGTAAAAATGAATAGTGGATGTGCTTTTAGCAGAAGGGCAATAAATTGAGAAAAGATTTTTCTCTCTTCCCATCAAGGAGTCTCTCCTCTTAATGGCCCTGTCAGTGGTATCTGTTAGGAGAGACCTACAGTAAGTGGTATTTTTAGGGAAGCTGATTGCCAAGTGCAGCCCTAAAGAGCTAGATTCTGAGAGCTAGCTGGGATTAACAAGAGACATAATTACAATCCAGGGGGGGAATCTCTTATTTGAGTTGTGTATATGATGTTAGATTTCTATGGCACTTGACCCTCCTATTTATTTCTCAATTACATAGCACATTTCTTGGAGGAAATGGGATAAAATTGCAGCAAGAGACATTTATGCCACTAATAAGAATTGATTTCATATTGTGACGATCATCAGACTTGGGAAGGGGATTTTGTAGGGCAGTTGTAAAATTTCTCCCCCATTACACTCATAAGAATGGGGTCAGGCTTTGGCTGATCTGGGGGTGGAGAAAACTGGTTGGTCAGCTTGGTTGTCATCTTTTCCGGAAGCAGAAACAAAGATTGGAGAAACAAAAAACCCTAAAATCTCTGAGCCACTTTTGACCTCTATTGTTGTTTCCACTTGCACCATATTCCCTTCCCCAAGTTGTGTTTGGGAGCCACGAGTGGTGCCACAGTGGACAGAATGGGTTCCAGGCTCAGACATCCAGTCATCCACATACATTGCATGAGGGCTTGCCATGGACCAGGGATTGTACAGAGCACATGATTCAGAGCAGCATCCTGCCCTCATTCTAATGTGGAAGACAAAAATAAACCAACAAGTAAAAATAGAGGTAATATGCTGCCAGGTTGGGATGAGTGGTAGAAACGAAGCAGAGTGAAGCATCAAAAATGATAAGTAGAAAATGGTGCATTATGGATAAGATGGCCACGATGGCTTTCTTTGGCAGGTCACATGAGCAGGGACCTGAGTGAAGTGATGCAGGCCTAGTGGGAATGTGAGGAAGCTATGCCAGGTCCTGTGGTTGGAATGTCCTGGGAGTGTTTAAGAAACAGCCAGGAGGTCAGTGTGGCTGAGCCAGAAGAGTAGATGGAGAGTGATCAGCAGTGAGACTGGAGAGCTGGGGCAGGGGCTGGGCCATCTGGGGGCATGAAGAGTTTTGGATTTTATTCTGAATGATGTGGGACTGAGACAGCTCTGAAGGGTTTTGAGCTGGGAGGTGACATGTTCCAACTCCAATTTCCACAGAGCGCCTCTGGCTGCTATGTGTGTACACATAGGGGGAGATGGGGAGGCCAGTGAGGAGGCAGTGGCCTCAGTGCAGATGAGCGACCATGTGTGCTTGGGCCAGGGCAGCGGCAGGTGAATGATGACTCACTTTATAATGAGTCTGAATTCTGGCACTGCCTCTTACAAACTGTGACCTTGGGCAAGTTCTTTAGCTTCTCTGAACTTAAATTTCTTTTAAGAAAATCAAGGATGAAGACACTTCCTTTTTACAGTCATTTGGTGCACTTCAGGCCCTCAGTAACCTAGTAACTCGACAGTACCCAATCCCCCTCCTGGATACTGTCCTTCTGACCTTGAGAAGGAATCTTCTCAACAAGGGTTAATCCTCTGGTGCAGAGGGTTGAGTTTGTGCTGTTCATCAGTGTGCATGGCCCATAACCATGATGGTCATGCAAGGTCCTCCCCACTCCTTGTTTGATTTACTTCTCCATTCCCTCCTCCCACTTTCCCTTCCTTTTACCCCAACCAATCATCCGATTGTTCCATGTGTATTCCTCTTACAAAGGCCTAGAGGTGTTCTGTGTACATGTGTTTTAAATTAACCTACATAGTGTTGTATCATATATTTCATGTTCGTTCTTGTTTTACTGAACTCTGCATTTTCCAGATCCATCCTTGCTGCCATATACCCATTTGGTTCATTGCTACTCACTGCTGACTAGTACCTATGCCTTGATGTGCACATCTGCCACAAGTCACCTAGCCACCCTTCCAACCCTCTGCAACCTGAAACAACTCAGCAGCCTCATACTTGTGTCTCTTGGACTGTGTGAGAATTTCTCGGAATATAGGCCCAAGGCACAGGGTGACTGGGTCATAGGTATTTGCATTATCTAATTTGACTAAGTACTCCCTGAACCTTTCCAGAATGGCTACACCACTCCCAGTGGCCATACATGGAAATTTGCATACCCCAAAACCCCTCCAGCACTTGGCATTATCCAATTTTCCAATTTCCCCAGTCTAATAAGTATAAAGAGATGACACTTTGTTAATTAGAATTTCCCTGATTACTAATGAGTTTGAACATCTCTTTACATGCTTATTAGCCTTTTGAGTTTCTCTTTCTATAAGTTGCTAAGTCATACCCTTTGAACATTTTTAATTTGGGGTTGCTGTCTATATTTCCTTCAATTTAGAGGAGTTTATTGCATATTCTAAATAATGAATTCTCCATTGATATTAAATGCCACAACATGTTCTTTCATTCTATCAACTCCAAAATCTCTTTCATTGACTGGAAAATACTTCATTTTGATCTGATCAAGTTCATCTGACTTTTGCCATGTGGTTTGTGCTTTTGAGGTATTGTTTAGGAATTGCTTTCCTCTTTCTATGTCACAACAGTAGTCTACATCTTATTTACTTTAGATGTTAATCTTATACATTTAGATCTTTTAACTATTTGGAATAAAGTGATATTAGGTAGGAATCCAACTTTGTTTTCTTTGTGTCCCAGTTTTTCGACACTGTTACTAAGCAATATTTTCTTTCATTTATGGTGTTATTTTACCGTATAAGAGGTATGATACTAGGTCTGCCTTGGCTCTCTATTCTCTTCTCTTGATCCGTTATCTGCTTGTAGAACAATTCCAGACTGTTTTTATTACCAGGGCTTCATAGTATATTTTATTATCTGAGAAAGGAAGTTTTTCTTCATTACTCCTTTTTTTTAAGGTTGTCCTAATTAACTATAGATTTTTAAAAAATAGTTTGTTGTCAAGTTGGTTTCCATATAACACCCAGTGCTCATCCCCACAAGTGCCCTCCTCCATGCCCATCACCCTCCTTCCCCTCCCCCCACCCCATCTGCCCTCAGTTTGTTCTCAGCATTCAAGAGTCTCTCATGGTTTGCCTCCCTCCCTCTCCTCAACTATTAACTATAGATTTTTTATCCTTCCATAGAAAGTATTGAGGTATAAATCAAGTTATATGTGATTTTCAAAATTTATTTGGCTAAATTCTTATGATCTTTCTGTGTTTATATGTGTAAAAGTATATCTCAAAAATATATACAGAAGACTAAAGTACAGAATTAAGCTAAGGCAACTTTAAGATAAAGAATAGTTTGCCATCCCAGAATTTTTTCTTGTTCCCTGTGCCAATTCCACCCCCACCGTGATTGTTTTAGAACCTCACATAAATGGAGTTAGTCCATATTCTTTTATACATAGATTCTTTAAAAAAAATAATTGTATTGCAGATGTGGTATGAAAAAGATCAGGAGTGTCTCGGGTAAGTCTTTCTATTTCCCAGAGAAGACATGGACCTTCTCTCAGGCTACCAGTGGGTGCAGAAGGCTGAATCAATCTAACGTCTAATAGAATGGAGTCTGGGGCTTCCTTCTACCTGTAATTTGATTCAGTTCCCACTGGCTTCAAATATTGTAAGGGTCAGATCAGGACTTCCCCTTCAGGAGGAATGGGGATCTAGGAAGCCTGGACCTTGAATATCTCTATACTTTACAGCTCAATTGCCAGCTTTCTGTGTCGAGAGAACTCTCTGGGGAGTTCAAGTTGGTCTCCAGCCTCACCCTGTCTTTGTGTCTCGGGGGACATCTTTCTGTCCTCCTGACCGTCTCCAGTTTTTCAGAGGGCTGCTGCAGTGCACCTGCTGAGGCCTAGGGAACTTGAACAGGTTTTACCTCTTCTGCTCTGTCCCCAGTCCTTGGCAGACACTGTTTGTGAAGGCCCAGGGTTCCCCAGAGTGAATTCTTTCTAGTGTTTTATTTCCATGGAAAGTATAACGTTTTTATTAAAACCCCACTTGGAAAATTGATTGTAATTATCTTGAATTTATAGGCTGAAGTGGGAAAAATTTATATTCTTGTAATACTACATTGTTCCATTAATGACCTTGGAATTTATTCATTTACTCAAGTGGTATATACATGTATTTGTATTTATTAGAATTTAAAATTTTACTTCCTATAGGTTTTTCTTTTTTTTTTTTTAAATATTTTTATTTATTTCTAGGAGAGAGAGAGAGAGAGAGAGAGACAACATGAGCAGGGGAGGGTCAGAGGGAGAGGAAGACACAGACTCTGAAATAGGCTCCAGGCTCCGAGCTGGCAGTCAGCACAGAGCCCGACGCGGGGCTCGAACCCACGAACCGCGAGATCATGACCTAAGCGAATGTCGGACTCTTAACCGACTAAGACACGCAGGCACCCCAGGTTTTTCTTATTCTTACATATTTTACAGGTTTTGTTGCTATTGTGAATTATATCTTTTTAAAAATTACATCTGCTAATTGGTTATTACTGGTGTAAAGAAATGATACTAATTTTCCAAGGTTGCCCTTAAATCGAGCAATTTTGCCAAGCCTTCTTATGCTGTTTGATTCTACTGGTGTTTCTAGTTAGATGTTTATAACATTTCCTGATAGCATTTTATCTGTTTTTCAAAGTCTCTTATCTTCTTTTCCACCAGCCAGGACCTCAGTGCTCTGTTGATTAGTAGCATGCAATCATTTTTATGGCACCTGACATTTCCCTGCCCCTGATTCATGCCTTCCTGACCACAGCAGAATTGAACTAGAAATTAACACCTGATCCAAGCTGGGCCAATCAGATTATCTTCCCCAGGAGTTTGGGGTGGTCAGTCTCTGCTAGGCAGGTGAGTTAGAAGGTGTGGTCAAGTCGGATAGGAGCAGCCATATTTCATCATTTGAACACAGAAGCAGGGAGAGAAAGAAACAAGCATGTTAAAGGAAACAGTGCAAGAGACAGTACAGCCAGAGAGACAGACAGACAGATGGACAGAGACAAATAGAAGCACACAGACACTCCTAACACATGAAGAGAGAAAAGCTTATGGAGCACAAGACACAGGGAGAGGCACATGCCCACATACATAGCCACATATTCAGGATGAGAAAGAGATACACAGACAAATACTAATAGACGCGGAGAAAAATACAGATACAGGGACAACAGACAAAGAGAGAGACAGACAGATTGGAGTCACAGACTCAGTGGTGCTGTAGGAGTTTGTCAAATGTACAGAGGCAGAAAGGCTGCCTCGGCTCCCGGTGTACACAGGGCTTGCCAGGCTTACCTGTGCCCTCAGGTTTGATGGGATTCCTCTGAATCCTCGTACCGAACCCCACTTTACTTAAGCTCACGTGGGGGGCTTCTCCCTAACATTAAATGCACAATTCAGCCCACAGCGCCCCTCCACACTCCAGTGTTGCACAAACATGACTGTACTAGAAAGTTCAAAGTCATGAAAAACCTAACCCTTCCAGATCAGAATTCTTGATTGTTCCCCAGAACACCTTACCTCTTCCTGTGTTCCCAGAAACCTAGGAGCCACCTTTGATTCTTCCCTTTCCCTCAGTACCTACTGCCAACCAGCACTTTGTCCCATTAGTTGTGTCTCTGATCCATCCACACTGTTCCTCTCCTGGAGGTAAGGGTCTAGCCACCATCGTCTCTTACCTGGATAACCATAGCAGCCTCTAAACTGGGCTTCCTACTTTCATTTTTTCATCCCATTCTTCATGCAGCTTCCAGAAGTTTCCTTTTACCATTTAAATTTTCTGATAATATACGTCTGCTTACAGCCCTTTAACAGCTTCCCACTTCACTTTGCACAAAACCCAGCTCCTACCATGGCTTTCTTGGCCAACATGCCCTTCTCCCACCCTTCTCTGTTTTTACTTCAGGTGGCCCTCCCTCAGTCACTGGGCTCCACCTCAACACATAAATTCACATTAACCTCAGGGCCTTTGCACATGCTGGACTCTGCCTGGAGTGGTACTTCCTATGGCCAACATTTTTTTTTCGTAGTTTATTGTCAGGTTGGTTTTCATATAACACCCAGTGCTCATCCCAAAAAGTGCCCTTCTCCATGCCCATCACTCCCCTTCCCCTCTCCCCCACCCCCACCAACCCTCAGTTTGTTCTCAGCATTCAAGAGTCTCTCATGGTTTGCCTCCCTCCCTCTCTCCCACTATTTTTTCCCTTTTCCTTCCCCAGGTCCTCTGTTAAGTTCTTCCTAATCCACCTATATGTGCAAACATATGGTATCTGTCTTTCTCTGCCTGACTTATTTTGCTCAGCATAACACCCTCAAGTTCTATCTATCTTGCTACAAATGATGGCCAACTTATCATTTAGTTCTTTCTTAAGTGTCACCTCCTCAGGGAGAATGGAGAGACAACTTACTAGTACAAGGCCATCTAAAGTAGACTTTTCTTCTATCGCTGGCACCTCGATGGCTTCCTTTACAGCCCTTATCTGGCTTTATCTTTACTGGTCTATTTATTCTGTATGTGTGCATGCAAATGCATGTCTGTGTGTGTGTGTGTCTGTGTGTCTGTGTATTTACTACTTACAGTGCCCTCTCATGTGTCTGGAAGTCCTTGATTGTTGATGGCAGAAAGGTTCCACACATTCCTCAATGGTAAGGGACCTTACCTCCTCTGAACCCCCAAACCACTTACCTTCTAAGCTCTTGCAATCACATTGGCCACGGAGTATGTTTTGGGGTGTCTGTCTACATCACAGTTGCTTCCTATTTGGAGAGAGTGCTACCCATTGCCACAAAGGAGGGGTCTGGAGTGGTTATACCATGTGACCCATCTCCACATATCTGCCCCACCACTGATTGGAGCAGGCTGGACAGCTGACCCAAGATGAGACTTCTACTTCGGGCCTAAAAGGCAGTGATTTCAGTCAGTGTTTTGGGGTGTGGCTGGAGCCAAGCATGTGGGGCAGCCACATGTAACCTGTGCTGCGGGGAGTGTTCACCCAGAGAGAAGAATGAGATGGTAGGAAAGGCAAGGGGGGGACTGTTTCCGGCCTCTTGAAGCAGCCCTTGGGGAGGGCCAGCTGCTCTGCCTTTTCCTGGGCCCCCATGACATCTGAATCCTTAGCATGAACACTTCCACGGCTTATATCTGCAACCAGTTCTAAACTAATTTGAGTAGGTTTCTGCTACTGACGGCTACACAGCTCTGACTCACTTGGATTTTCACATAGTATATTATAGTTACCTCATCTTTCCTCTGTGTGTTAAGCTCCCGGAGGGCAGGAATCTGAGTCCATACATCCTTGTATCCTCAGGGTGCCTAGTACAGTGTGATACAGGTAGTCGGGGTTCAATTACAAATTTGTCAAATAAGTGGACTTTTCATACTAGAAAATATATACAGGTGACCTTATTTATATTGTCTATTACAGAGAAGCACATGCATAAATAACATTTTTCAAGAAACAGTGGTTAGTATTAAAAACACTTAGTACTGGGGTGCCTGGCTGTTACTTAGGCATCCGACTCTTAATTTCAGCTTAGATTATGATCTAACACTTTGTGAAATCAAGCCCTGTCTCAGGCTCTGTGATGACAGCACAGAACCTGCTTGGGATTCTTTCTTTCTCTCTCTCCCTCCCCCACTCACACATGTACGTGCACACACACACTCTCAGAATAAATAGACATGAAAAATTTTGTTAAAAAATGTTTCGTATTGACACAATGGATACTTAAGAAAGTTACCACTTTAATGCAAACTTGGGAAACCATTGCTTATAAGTAACAATTTTTGTCAGAATTCTCTGCTCCAGAACCATCAGTGGCTCCTAGTGACTACTAAACTATATTCAGAGCTGAATTCAAGACCACCCACAGATTATGGTCTTGGGTTCCTTTCCATTCTCTCTTGCCTCATCCTCCAGTACAGTGACTCTCACCCTAGCCCTCCTCTCACCATCTAGGGCTCAGACTTGTCTTACTACTTACAGTGATCCCCTCCGTCTTTATCTCACATCTATAAGGCATTTTTCGATTGCTAACATTTCAACCAGTTCCCTCTTCCTCCAGAGCTTCTCAAAGCAGTGGGCAGAGGACACCAGTAGCAAGGGAAATACACACCCAGGGCAGTGAGCTCAAAGCACTGAAGGGAAGCAGTGATCCAGACCAGGAATACAACATTCCAACAATGAAGTAATTCCCATGAACTCTTTTGGTGTACTTACCATATGCAGATACTATGTCGATTTGCTAAGGTTTTCCTCAATCTTCCAGTGGCCCTTTGCCAAATGATTGTTGATATGGACAAGCAGTATTTCCTCAATCCTTCATAAAAGGATAGAAAACCACAGCTTAAAGTGGCTGTTGCACACCACACTGAAGCCCATTAACCCATTCCTGTAGAGGCATTCTGGAGCCTTCAATAAATAAGAGTTTAAGAGGTTAAGCACTTGAGACTGTGGAAACATAGAGATGACACACTATACCTAAGGATACCAGGGAAGGACTTCCTGGAAGAAGCCAACTGAATTCAGTTTGAAAATTACGGGCAAGTTTGTTTCCTGGCAACCCGTTTAAAAACCTGTCTTTGTGGTCTTCTGACCCCACTGACTCTCTCCTGCCAAGCCTGGAGAGGTGACTGAAGTTTGGGTGATTCTCCTGCAGACCCCTTAGATAGACCAAAATTGCCACAGTGACATGTGCATGCATAGTTAACATTTCTGCATGTTATTTGCTAAAGAGCAGCATTGTCTTGTTTCTTTCCAGTGGTAATTCAGACTTTCAGAAATTGAGTTTGCTGAAGGTGAGGGACCGCCGGACACAGGGTGACAGTTGGTCAGGATCAGAATCTGCTGTTTTCTATATTCAGCATCTTAACGTGGCTGGCAAAAATCCATGCCATGCGGTTGATGCCTGTAGCACAAGTCTCTTTGGGTCATAGAAAACTCTGTAATACTCATTTTTTGGAAATCGAAGGTTTCCCTTCAGGTAACACATCAAGATTTACAGTACCTTGGACAAAATTAGGCATTTGATTAGGAATTCAATGCCTGACAATCTATCTTCCTTCCAGAGAGATATTGTTGCACAAATCAGAAAATCATAGCCTGGCTGTATAATCAACAACATTTCATTCCAGAAAGCACATTATAGCTGGAGTGATAAGGCCCGTTGAAGCTGTGGATGGCATTTCCTGAGGTTTCTGAACAACTGTGCTTTCTGGGAACCCTAGTGGCTTTTCCGAATACATTTGAGGATTTTCAAGTCAGCTCTGTTTCCTTATAACCAGAGCTGAATCAGCCAAGGTCGCAGGTTCATTTCAATAAGGGACAGTTTTCTTCACTTTCTACAGCTATATTTTCCGTCTCTAAACATGCTGCAGTGAATCTATTCCATGTTAAAAAAAGAAAACAAAAATAATTCCATTAACCCCACATGCCATGCTTGCTCCAATCTTATTTTTCAAATCCTTTATGGCCAAGCAGCAGCAATAATATGTGTCCTACTTACTATGACTACCATTTATTCCACACCTATTTGTCAAACATGTTGTTTTACCTAATTTTGCTTAATCACAACAACCCCATAAGATCGGTGTTAATACCCTTATTTCTAGGTTTAAAAATGGAGGTTCAGAGAGGTCAAGAAGGTTGTTCAAGGTGCTGCAGCTAGGAAGTTGCCCCGTGGGGGAGGAGTTTCTCCAGCTCTTTCTTCCCAGGCATGTTTCAGCACATGGCAGTCCAACTTCTTCCTCCATGGGGACACCACAGTGGCTCTCCCTGTGGGCACCAATGACTATTGAAAATCCAATGGAAAGTATTCCTTACCTTGGCAGACCTCTCTGCAGAATTTGTCAAGGGCATCTTCCCTCAGCCTCCATGGCCCCAAGGCTGTTGATTTTCTCCATCTATTTCTGTCTCCTCAGTGACTTTTCTAATTTCTGCTGCCTCTTAATGTTGGTGTTGCTGGGAATTCTGTGCTAGGTCCCCTGCTCACCCTACAGTGTCCCCATCCTCAGAAGGTCTCACACATTCCATCTACAAGATCCAGCTCCCAAATCTGTGTCCCCAGAGTGGTCTGTCTTTTCTGTCTTAGACCTGCAGCTCCCACTACCTGCTGGACTTCAATGTCCCTGATGTCCTGTGGTTACCTGAGGTACGGCCCAAAGAAATTGTGACACAGGAGTCCTAAGGGGTGATCAGGATTAACCTCATCAGACCCTGTATCACTGTGGACCTCAGTCACTAGATCTCTTTCCTTATCCACACAGCTCTGTGAGCTCTGTGTGGCCCAGGCTCCCCATTGACTACCCACCTCTATATCTCCCTTGTGCTCCCTCAAAAGCAGAGACCTCTTCTCTGAATGATCCCTCCACCTCCTTGCTCTTACCAACACCTGATTTTCCTCCAAAGACATGGCTTCCTCAGCAGCCTTCTCAAGTGAAGGTTGTCATTTGTCCTTCAGAGCCAAGACTCAGGCTTGATGTCCTCTTTGTCCTTATTCCATTTCCTGATGATCATTTCTTCCTTCTTCCTAGACAGGCCTTCACCCTGCTTGACTTGCATATCCTCAGATTACATGCCATCTAACCTTGTTTGTTGCAATTATATACTATCCTCTTAGTCGTTTTCAGGTTTCACTCATCAAAGATTTTTGTCCCTGGCTCATTGTATTTATCTCCTCCACCATTACTACCATCATTTTTGATGGCTTGGACATTCATGGAATGAGGCACCTAACTTTTCAACCTCTCAGTTGCTTAACTCCCTCACCTCCAGTGCTATTTTCATCCATTCCACCTCAATCACTCCCTCCCATGGACACACTGAAGACTTTCTCATTAGTAATCACTGCACACTCAAAGTCTTAACTCAGAGCATAGCAAACTGACCACTGCCAGCTTTCCAATTTATTTCCTGATGGCTTTTAGTTCAGCAATTCTTGGACTCCCTGGAATTCTAACATTGAGCCCTGCCACATTTTCCTGACCCATCAGCCCTACTTTGCTTATTTTCAAACATGTTTTATTACTATTTACTCTTGAACACACCCTTGCTTTTCCTTCCTTTCATTGTACTTTCCTGGGAAAAAAACCCAAATCCTGTTAGTTGAAGCCAGCTTTCCATCCATTCTACACATACAACTAAGCAGACAAACATGGCTGGAGAGACACATCAGGTCTCACTTGAAATTTATCATTGCAGATCACAAATGGGTCCCCAGATCTAGGCAGTGTTTGCCGTGTTCCCTCTTTTCTCCAGCTTGCAGCATCTCCTTACTCTCAGCTTGTAATCAAGCATTTCCTTCACCAAGAAAAGAGAAGAAGAAGAAACATGATTTGCTCTTCCACCAGAATGTCCATTAACCTTTCACGTTCAAGTGCCCTGCCTTTCCCTCTGTGGCAGTGGGCACACTCCGCCTGCTTCTGTTTGAAGCCAGCTGTTCTGCCTGCAGGCAGATTTTTCTTCTAGGGTTTTCCTCCCCCTCCTTTCTGTAATATGAAAATGCCCTCTTCTATTGACTCATTCCCATGGGCATACAAGCCTGTTGCAGTCTTAACAACAAAACCTTCCCTGACCCTGTATCCCTCTCTACTGCCCTAGTCCTCTGCTCTCTCTTGTAAAGCAAAGCTCACTCACTGTTTCCATACCACACCTCCCACTTTTCTGACCCCACTCCAACTAGGTTTTGTCCTCACCACTTTACTGACTCCACTTGTGTTGAGATCAGTCACCTCCATGTTTCAGAATCCAATAAACTAGACTCAGTCTTTGGCTTCCTCTCTCAACATCTGCCTTGTCCATCTCTCCTTTCTTGAGACCCTTTCTTCACCTGACCTCTGAGACACCAGGTGGACTTCTCTCTTGAAATCTAGACTCTGGATACCTCTTCAATAGCTCCATTCTTGTGTCTAATTAGCATTCCAAGCTTAGCAGTATTGTTAATTTCTACCCAATCTTATGTGTGAATCTTGACTCAACCACTCATGAGTTGTGACCTATTGGGAAAAAGTGCCAATGTATCTGTGCCTCAGTATCTTATTTGTAAATTAGGCATAATAATATTACCTAATTTTAACGTTGTAGCAAGGATTAAATGAGGTAATAACATGAAAAGCATTGATCTTAATGCCAGCATATAGTAATAAATAAGTAACAGTAAGTGATAAGCAAGACAGTTTTTCTTTTCTTTTCTTTTTTTTTTTTACAAATAGTTTATTGTCAAATTAGTTTCCACAAACACTCAGTGCTCATCCCCATTAGTGTCCTCCTCTATGCCCATCCCCACCTCCCCCCCACATCCATCAGTTTTTGTCAGCATTCAAGAGTCTCTCATGGTTTGCCTCTCTCCCTTTCCCCCACCATTTCCACCCTTCTTCTCCCCCTTGGTTCTCCGTCAAGGTCCTCCTAATCCTCCTATACGTGCAA